>NC_043961.1:42717710-43017710 GCF_902148855.1 Sphaeramia orbicularis
AGTCACCTGAAATGGTTTCCTAACAGTCTTGAAGAAGTTCCCAGAGATGCTTAGCACTTGTTGGCCCTTTTGCCTTCACTCTGCGGTCCAGCTCACCCCAAACCATCTCGATTGGGTTCAGGTCCGGTGACTGTGGAGGCCAGGTCATCTGGCGCAGCACTCCATCACTCTCCTTCTTGGTCAAATATCCCTCACACAGCCTGGAGGTGTGTTTGGGGTCATTGTCCTGTTGAACATAAATGATGGTCCAACTAAACGCAAACCGGATGGAATGGCATGTCACTTCAGGATGCTGTGGTAGCCATGCTGATTCAGGTTGCCTTCAATCTTGAATAAATCCCCAACAGCGTCACCAGCAAAGCACCCCCACACCATCACACCTCTCCCTCCATGCTTCACAGTGGGAACCAGGCATGTAGCATCCATCCGTTCACCTTTTCTGCGTCGCACAAAGACACGGCGGTTGGATCCAAAGATCTCAAATTTGGACTCATCAGACCAAAGCACAGATTTTCCACTGGTCTAATGTCCATTCCTTGGGTTTCTTGGCCCAAATAAATCTCTTCTGTTTGTTGCCTCTCCTTAGCAGTGGTTTCCTAGCAGCTATTTGACCATGAAGGCCTGATTCACGCAGTCTCCTCTTAACAGTTGTTGTAGAGATGTGTCTGCTGCTAGAGCTCTGTGTGGTATTCATCTGGTCTCTAATCTGAGCTGCTGTTAATTTGCGATTTCTGAGGCTGGTGACTCAGATGAACTTATCTTCAGCATCAGAGGTGACTCTTGGTCTTCCTTTCCTGGGGCGGTCCTCATGTGAGCCAGTTTCGTTGTAGCGCTTGATGGTTTTTTGCGACTGCACTTGGGGACACATTCAAAGTTTTTGAAATTTTCTAGACTGACTGACCTTCATTTCTTAAAGTAATGATGGCCACTCGTTTGTCTTTACTTAGCTGATTGGTTCTCGCCATAATATGTATTCTAACAGTTGTCCAATAGGGCTGTCAGCTGTACATCAACCTGACTTCTGCACAACACAACTGATGGTCCCAACCCCATCAATAAGGCAAGAAATTCCACTAAGTAACCCTGACAAGGCACAGCTATGAAGTGAAAACCATTTCAGGTGACTACCTCTTGATGCTCATCAAGAGAATGCCAAGGGTGTGCAAGGCAGTCATCAGAGCTAAGGGTGGCTACTTTGAAGAAACTAGAATATAAGAGATGTTTTCAGTTATTTCACACTTTTTTGTTAAGTACATAATTCCACATGTGTTCATTCATAGTTTTGATGCCTTCAGTGAGAATCTACAATGTAAATAGTCATGAAAATAAAGAAAATGCGAAGAATGAGAAGGTGTGTCCAAACTTTTGGCCTGTACTGTATATATATATATATATATATATATATATACACACACACACACACACACACACACACACACACACACACACACACTACTGGTCAAAAGTTTTAGAACACCCCAATTTTTCTAGTTTTGTATTGAAATTCAAGCAGTTCAAGTCCAATGAACAGCTTGAAATGGTACAAAGGTAAGTGGTGAACTGCCAGAGGTAAAAAAAAAAAAAAAAAAAGCTAAGGTTAAACAAAACTGAAAAATAATGCACATTTCAGAATTATACAAAAAGGCCTTTTTCAGTGAACAGAAATGGGTTGACAACTTAAAGCAGTTCTGTAGCAATGGAGGTTGATCAAGCCTCAAAAGTTGGTACTACCAATTCCTTCAGGCGTCCTAATGTTTCTTAATTACTTCCAACCCCCTGTGTCCGCATAAAAGTAGTGCTGGAACACACTGTGGTACCATACCATTGTGAGCATTATTTGAACAGTATTGTACTGCAGAAAGTAGTGTGTTACTATAAAAATGGAAAAGAGGAAAAGGCAATTAACGATAGAAGAGAGACAGACCATCATAACACTTTAAAATGTAGGTCTTTCCTACAGAGAAATTGCAAAGAAAGTCAAGGTGTCAGTAAGTCCAGTTTCCTTCACCATCAAAAGGCACTCAGAAACTGGGGGAAATGCTGACAGGAAGAGGTCTGGCAGACCCAAAGCAGAAGACAAGTTTCTGAGAGACAACAGCTTGTGTGACAGGCGACTCACAGGACAACAGCTTCAAGCACAGCCAAATAGTGGTCGTAGTAAACAAGTCTCAGTTTCAACTGTGAAGAGAAGACTTGGAGTTGCAGGTTTGATGGGTCGAGTAGTAGTAGTACTAGTAGTACTAGAAGTAGTAGTACTAGTACTACTCGTAGTAGTAGTAGTGGTGGTGGTGGTGGTGGTAGTAGTAGTAGTAGTAGTAGTAGTAGTAGTAGTAGTAGTAGTAGTAGTAGTAGTAATAATAGTAATAGTAATAGCAATACTACTTCTGAAGGTGTCCATACGTACTTTTCTGCAAGGGTTGACTGCAGAACAGAACCTCCCTGACCCCTGGAATCCGTCCAAACACCTGCAGGTCGTCTGAAAACACACAAGTCGGTTCAGCATTTACAATCACAGGGTTAGGGATGAATACAGACAGAACATTAGTCTTACAGTGTTGGGTCCAGTCCGAATGCACTCAGCCCACTGGTGGCAGCCTCCGTTATCCACCCGACAACCATCGATCTCTGGAAACACAAACCCTGTCAGTCCAGTGGGTTCACCATCAGAACACAATAGGACACAGGCTCTGTTTTTAGGACAGACCCACTGCTCATTTATAATTAATGTGACATTCGACTAAACATGGTAAAGCAGCATTGAACTGTTGAAACACACAACCTCTGTAACATTACACTGTAATAATCTATCATTTTAATAATTTTACAATTATTATGTTTCCTTCTATTGGAATTTTAAGTACTCTGCATTCATCTTAAATTCATTGTTTATTGTCTGTTCCTTAGACATAAACATGGTTGTGTCCATCTCAGTGGATTCTGTTTTATTTGTCATTTCCATTTACTTTCATTGGATCCAGGAATATCCACAGGAGAAAAAACAAACAAAAAAAAACACTCTAAACATACTTTTTACACTATGCAACATGTCATTAGTGAAACACTAACAAAATGAAAAAAGACAAAAGAAAAGTGGATGCTGTGACTGAATCTGGATCAGAGGATCCCAGTGTGGATGATCCTGTAACTGAATCTGGATCAGAGGGATCCCAGTGTAGAGGATCCTGATGTTGTCAGTGAATCTCAGGTAACAGATCCGAGTAGGGATTCACTCGACTCTCTCATCCTCGGACTGTTGACATCACAGACAGATTCAGACTCACAGTTCAGTCAGTCCTGATCCTCCCTACAAACCAACTCCAAACTGTCACTTATGGGATGTTTGAACCTTCTATAGGAGTAGCTATGTGTAGGTTTTAGGTCGTAAAGTGTGCCACTGTTTGGAGTTTCGATGTGGTAAATGTGATCGGCCTCAACTGATCTGGGTAAATGGACACAGATCTGTGAGCCATGAACTGTTTTAGGGATTCGGGTAAAAGATCCGAATGGAGATTCACTCAATCATTTCTAGTTTTAAGCAGTGTAATTTTATTATTCAAATGTCATTTTGCCCGTAAATACCTCCTCTTCTTTTCTGGAAAACTACATTATTTGACACATATAAGTGTCACATAAAAGGGAATTTTCCCCTGGAAATAAAGTTTATCTGAATAAAGTTCATCTGTACGTATATTTGTACATTTTCATTTCACCCCTGAAGCATTTAACTTTAACAACACATGAAGCGTTTTACCAGGTTTCCAGGAAGTAAAAGTCAGTCCCTTAAATTAAAGACAGTGAAGCCATCAGGTGTTGAGTGTGTTAGTAGGAGTCGGTACCCAGACAGACAACGCCGTCTCCGCTGTATCCATGGTCACAGGTACAGGTTCTCTCTCCAGCCGACACCTTGGTACAGACGGCGAACTCTGAACATCCACCGTTAGAGAGACTGCACAGATCCAGCTCTGAGACACAAACACAACACACGGCTTCTGACATGTCTGTCCTCTGGGGACATTAAATACTGCCAGATGTTCAGTGGACGTTGTTTTTACTGTTGTATTTGTGACAGATAAATAAAACTGATTTGACTGGATTTCAGACGCTGTTTTTCATCAGTCTGTTATTTCTACCTTATTCATTGTTAATGTCTCCTTATTCCTGCTCTTTTCTTTCTAAATGAACATTACTGTGTTTTCAGCTCCTTAGTAAGTTAAGTAGCTGTCTGTCCTAAAAGGGGACTGGCTAAAGTGACCCAAAAGAGACACTCTGGACCAGTTACTGAGGTTAGTTATTTATTTTTTGGTTTGTTGGTTTAGTTTTTCTTTTCATTTTCTTCAGTTTGGTTTGGTTTTTGACGTTATGCTCCACTTAGGAGACGACAAGTCACAGTAAAAAAGGAACATTTATAGCCAGAATATTTGTCATTTTCAGTCTACATTAACAATCGAAATGGACCAAAAAGAGAAAATATATAAAACTGTCAAAGTCAATGGGACTGATTTATATTCAGTGATTTATTTCAGGCAAACAATGATATGTGTTTTCACATCAGAGTCTTCAAAAGTCTCCAATAACACCAGAAAAAGGGGATGGATTTATCACTAGTGGCTTTTTGGACAAAGAGTCTGTAAAGAGGTCTGAAAAATCACTAAACTAAGTGTGTAAGTGTGAAACACTGACTCAAGCTGAGCTTTGAATGTCATGGCACAATTTCATCCCTTTTTTTCCTTAGCATTTCCTATGTAAAAAAAACTAAAACAAAAAAACATACACTAAATCAATAACAAGTGGTGCCAGGCACAACAAACCCTGTCCCTTACACGTATTGTAGCTTATTTTGGCATTGATCCAGCTGATATCTTCATGTCTATGCATGTGATGATGTCAACATATTAATTGCCTCTATATATGTGCCAAGTTTGAAGTAAATTTAAACAAAATTTATGTTTTTATAGACATTTGAAATTTCGCCCATTATAAGTAAATAGAGAAAAAAAAGATTTTAAAAATTCATTAAAAATTTTAACTTTGATCTACTTTTCCTAAAATGTAACCATGCCTATTCTGGGTCACTGGCAATCTATAAACCCAATTTGGTATGAATTCAGCCAATAGTTATGCTGCTAGAGTGTTAACAATCAAACAATCAAACAAACAAACCGAACCAAAAACACCCCTTGCTTCCCCTTTGGGGGGGTGGGATAACAGCCCAAACCAAATTCAAAACCCCTTGCCTCTCTTTTGGGGGGGGGGGGGGGGGGGGGGGTAATTAATCTTAGTTAGTTTATGAATGTTTGAGTTATGGGTAAAGATTTTTATGGGGTCCAGACAGCCTTGATCTCTGGACACCAACATGTACCTGGAGTTGAACTGAATGTCAGATTGGATATCACATTCATAAAAATCTACAGACATAGAGTCAAGTACCTTTGACCTTTGGTCATAAACTAGCAGTTTATATATGCACCCAAGTCAACAAGTCATTGAAAATGTCCAATCTTGCTGTTGAACAAATACATCACCTACATGAGGTGTTGGTTGGTTCTCAGACAGAAACAGTGCAGTGCATGAAATTAGAGCAATTTCAGCTCCTCCCTGCCACTAAAGGTGTCCCAGAGGGATCAATCATTGGTCCCACCCTCTTCTCTATCTACATTAATAACATAGCAGAATCTGTAGAGGATTCATCCATCCACCTATATGCTGACAACACCATAAGACACAACAAAACAATAGGACTTCCTTATCTGTCCTGTCTGGTCAAGTAAAGGAAAAAAAGGTCAAATCAGGGTTAAATAAAGCTCAAATAAAGGTTAAATAATGGTTAAAAAAATGTTAAATAAAGGTCAAATAATAGCTAAATAATGGTTAAATAAAGGCCAAATAAAGGCTAAATAATGGTTACATAAAGGTCAAATATAGATCAAATAAATGTCAAGTAAAGATCAAATAAGGGTTAAATAAAGGTCAAATAAAGATTAAACCAGGGTTAAATAAAGGTCAAATAAAAGTGAAATAAAAGTCAAAAAAGGTTAAATAAAGGTCACATATCCCTCCAATATCTGGATGCGATTTTTATGCACACTTTGCACTTCATATTAACAAAATTCATATTATTTTTCACAATTTAAGTTAGGTTAGAATTCAAAAGTTGTTCATTTTTGCATGATCTTTAAAATTCTGGCCACCAACTAAAACTTGCACATTGGAAACAAAAGAAAACAAGTGGTGCCAGGCACAACAAACCTCGCCCCCTGCATGTACAGGGTGGGGAAGCAAAATTTACAATATTTTGAGGGAGGGATTGAAAGACAGTGTATGACCAATTAGTTTATTGAAAGTCATGAGAATTTATTTGCCACAAGAAAATTTACATAATAGAAAATGTTTTTATTCTATGTGTCCTCCTTCTTTCTCAATAACTGCCTTCACACGCTTCCTGAAACTTGCGCAAGTGTTCCTCAAATATTTGGGTGACAACTTCTCCCATTCTTTTTTAAATAGTATCTTCCAGAGTTTCTCATAATAGTTTTGCTCATGGTCATTCTCTTCTTTACATTATAAACAGTCTTTATGGACACTCCAACTATTTATGAAATCTCCTTTGGTGTGACGAGTGCATTCAGCAAATCACACACTCTTTGACGTTTGCTTTCCTGATTACTCATATGGGCAAAAATTTCTGAAAAGGTATGGATAATAGTGTTAGGTATGATTATGACATCAATATATGTTTGGTTTCAAAACAATTGACGTAGTGCCTGCTGAGAAAAAACAACTAAATTTTCATTGTAAATTTTGGTTCCCCACCCTGTATTGTAGTCAATTTTGGCATGAATCCAGCTGATGTCATCATGTCTATGAATGTGGTGATGTCAGCATATCAATTGCTTCTATATATGTGCCAAGTTTGAAGTAAATTGAAACAAAATGTATGTTTTCATAGACATTTGAAAACGTTGCCCATTATAAGTAAATGGGAGAAGAAAAAAATATCTTAAAAAATTCTTAAAAAATTTGAGTGACCCAGTTTACATGAGGTTACATTTTGGAAAAGTAGGTCAATACTTTTCCCAAAATGTAACCACATGTAATCTGGGTCACTGGCAATCTATAAATCCAGTTTGGGATTAAATCAACCAACAGTTTTGCTGCTACAGACATTTGAAATTTCACATATTATAAGTACATGGGGAAAAGAAAAGATTTCAAAAATTCATAAAAAATTTGAACTTTAACCTACTGTTCCCAAAATGTAATCAGATCGATTTTGGGTCACTGGCAATCTATAAACCCAATCTGATATGAATTCAACCAATAGTTATGCTGCTAGAGTGTTAAAAAAACAAATAAACAAACAAAAAACAAACTGAACCAAAAACAATACCCCTTGCCTCCCCTTCAGGGGTGGGGGGTAATTACAACACTAGCATCTGTCTCCGTAGTGTGTGTAAAACACTCTATTTCTCCCATTATAACCACTGTTTTTGAGCCATAAGCCATTAAGGCATAAATTATGCTTTCACTGATATCTGGGCTTCATTTGAGAGGTGTGGCTCTAAATTAATTGAAAAACTTTTTTTTTTTTTTGTTACCCTAAGTCACTTTTACCTTATTTGGAAGATGAAAAAATTGCACCCCCCCTCCACTGGATGGCAGTGTATTGCTCCCTGCTCCCTTCATCACCAAGGCTCTGAGAGGGTGTTTTATGTGTGTAGGGGTGTGTGAGTCTGTGTGCATGTGCATGCATGGTGCACATTTTATGACACATTCAAAAAGAAAACAGAGGACATTGCTTTTTCATTTTCATGGTCTGCCCTGCAAAAGAGCTACCATAATTCGAAAATGAATTCGCAAAATAAGAGGCGCAGTAGAGGGACGTCAGCAGCTGCTCTTCACCTCCATGCTGACTGTGGTGGGTATGGTGGTATAATACAGTAGGGGGCGCTGTGTACATTTGACGCTGGAGCACTTCCAAACTACCTACGGTTTCTTGGGCACATTGACTTGAACATGGCGCTCTCTGACAAAGTGGATTGCAGCAACACCTTCAGCTGGAATCAGTGGTGTTTTAAGGAACAAAGACTTCGCTTACCATGAGCACTAGGGCCTATTGTCATAAAGGCATAACTCTGGCCAAGGCGTTTTGAAGCTAATGACTGAGGAGCGCATCCTCTTTACAACTGCATTTCTTTTTTCAAGGCAGTACCTTGTAGGGTGCAAAGACACGTTTAAAACGAGACAACAAGCAAACTTCATAAAGTCTGTTTGTAGAGTGGTTTAGTAACTGGAGTGAAAACAAAAGTGAAACCAAACTTTGAAAGTCCGACTCCCGTTTCTATGTCTCTTTTACTCCGGCACTCCGGAGTGTTGCTCACAGACCGGTGTTCTAAGACATGTCCCAATAATATACATTTGCTCTCGCTTTTCCACAAAGTATTCAAGCATTTTCATAAATGACTTCAGTCATTCAACATCTTCATCATTCTACATTAGCAGTTCAGTGCTAGCTGCTTCAGCCTTCTGCATTCACAGTATATGTTCACAGTAAATTGGTGTGGACTGTCTGTCCTCTTTACTTATTGGGTGATGACAGTTCAACTTTAGTGGCAGTGAAAGCCAGGGGGTGGAGATGATTATAATATTAGAAAACATCGCTTTTTACACTGTCAAAAGTGACACAGAGCGGCATAAAATACTACGTTTTAAAGAGCCATAAGATGGCGCCTTTTACACCGCTCTTGAAACGGTACATGATGGTGTAAAAAACTACGTTTTTGTGGGAATTTGGCATTATATATGTGTACGCCGCATTTTACAGCATTTTGGTGGTTTGGGCACCATTTTTTTAAGGTGTTTTAATACCAGACGTGTTGTGGGAGTGGTGAATTGTGATAGACTTGGCCTGCCATACACAGAGGATGGATCTCCAGGAGCGGGGAGATGCCGTGAGCCCCCGCCATTATTTCCCCGTGGATACAGGATTTACCACCAGTGTCCTGTACCTGATCCACCTTATATGCTGTGGCCTGGATCAGGAGCCTGGAGGAGGTTTTCAACATCTGTCTCACTGACGACATAGTCCAGATGACCATGGACTAGACCAGGGATGGGCAGTCCTGGTCCTCGAGGGCCGGTATCCTGCATGTTTTAGATCTTCCCCTCTTCCAACACACCTGGTTCACATGATAAGCCTATCATCAAGCTCTGCAGAAGCCTGCTATTGACCTTCAGGTGTGCTGGAAGAGGGAAACATCTAAAACATGTAGGATACCGGCCCTCGAGGACCAGGATTGCCACCCCTGGACTAGACCAACCTCCAGGGAAAACACTCCATCTGAGACTGGACCGACACTGACACCACATATGTGCACATATTTAGGCCTGTGTGGATGATCAGCTGGTTCCTTACTGGGTCGCTGTTCATTCCTCAGATTCACTCGGAGGGTGTGTGTGTGCAGCTTCAGTGTATGCCAAAGCAGGATGTGTATGTCATGAGCACCAAGCATGGGGACCCGGCAGTGAACAGTGGTCCAAGCTGGAGTGGTGGAGGAGCTTGCTTGTCCCAATGGTGTCCATGAGACAACGCCTCCCCCCAGACACCAGAAGCCACACCAATATATTGGGGGCCCACCCCTCTACCCCCACCCTCACCTCCACTCCCTCCCTCCCCGGTGCACAGTGGGTCCAACTCGCAACAGGCATGGTCCACATGACGGGTATGTAGAGGCTCAAAATACGGGAGCATCATTACTTTATATGGTTGTTTTATTGTCGTAGTTATTGTTCCTTGTTGTTATCGTTGTTAACATAATTGATAATTGTTTTATTCTTGTAATTCAAAACTTTATATTTAATACAAGCTTTAGGGGATCCTCTTTGATTTATAGGTGTGCATTTTATGCACACCCAATGACAGGTGCTAGTATTTTAGAACATTTGACCTAGCACAAAAAATAATAATGCATATTAACCAGTGTTCCTGTTAATCACTGACATATGCCAGGTTGCAAAAATCAAATAATCCATAATCCAAATTTCATGTAGTATCTTGAAAAAAAAAATCATGTTTTGTGTCTTTTGCATCAAAAAATGTAGTGACATCATGATCAAAAGAAAACATTTAAAGGGTTAAAAAAAAAAGTAAAACAAATGATTAGTTGATATGTATGATTAGGGCTGACCTTGATTTACAAGAATAAAATTAGAGCAGAAAAATAAATCAATATATAATATTTAAAAGTTTGATTGATAGGTGTGCGTTTTACGCACACTTGGTGGTTAGTAAGGGCCTCTCTGGACGGGATACTGGAGGGTATTAGATCAAATAAGGTTCAAATTAAGGTCAAATAAAGTCATTTTACCTCTACAGTGGGTTCCGTTGCCTTCGTGTCCGGCCACACATACACAGGCGGCTGCTGTCCCTTTGGGTCCTGTTATACAACTGCACCAACAGAATTAACTCAGTTTAACATTTATTCACAGATTCATGGTCCATTATTTTCTGCTTTCATCTAATTTTCATTTTTCTGTCATCTGTATTTTATCCAATCTAATGTCTCTGTGGAAACATATTTGTATACAAACAACAGTAAAACCTGAATAGATAAATGGGTTTGAAAAATAAAAAGACAAGTCATTACTTAATGTTTTCTTTAAAAATACAAAAACAGAAATTGAAATTAAAGAAATTTTCTTTAACAGAAATTGTCAGCAGAATCCTTCTTGATTTGAAATAATAATTTGTTTTATTTTTCATTTATTCTTGATTCATTTTTTTTTTTTTTCAAATTAAATTTATGTCATTTTACACAAGTAGGTTTAGTTTTGATTTGAGGAATTTACCAATTAAAGGTGTCCAGTTTGTAATGTCTGTTCAGTGTGATGACTATGAACTTTAGGGTTATAGTTAAGGGTGGGTTAAGGCAAATTTATTTATATAGCACCATTCATACACAAGACAATTCAAAGTGCTTTACAAAGGCATAAAATCATAGAGAATAAAACGTTAAACAAGAAGAGAGTGCAGAAAAGATAGAAATAAAAAAGGAAATTAAAACAGGAATAAGAGACAGTTCAAACAACAGCTAAAAACAGTCTTGACTAAAATTAAGAATTTAATGTTAAATCAGTCAAGTTAAAAATGTGAGTTGCAGTGCAGGTATCTGAACTGAAAAAATTACTCTAATCAAAGGCTAAACAAATGAGTCTTTGACTTTGTTTTAAAAGAACTGAGAGTTTCAGCAGACCTTCAGTTTTCTGGTAGTTAGTTCCAGATGTGTGGAGCATAAAAAAAAGCTGCCTCTTCCTGCTTGGTTCTGACTCTGGGGACAGAAAGCAAACCTGTGCCAGAGGACCTGAGCGGTCTGGATGGTTCGTAAGGTTAAAGGAGGTCACTGATGTTTATAAAGCTCTGAACCATTCAGAGCTTTATAAACTAACAAAAGTATTTTAAAGTCTATCCGCTGAGAGACAGGAAGCCAGTGTAAAGACCTCAGAACCGGTGTGATGTGGTCAACTTTCTTGGTTCTAGTGAGGACTCGAGCAGCAGCATTTTGGATCAGCTGCAATTGTCTGATGGACTTTTTAGTCAGACCTGTAAAGACACTGTTCCAATCATCTAATAATCAACCGAAGATAAATGCATGAGCCAGTTTTTCCAGGTCCTGCTGAGACATAAAGTCCTTTAATCCTAGAGATATTCTTCAGGTGGTAGTAAGCTGTCTTTGTTGGTCTTAATGTGGTTTTAAAAGTTCAGGTCTGAGCCCATGATTACACCTAGATTTCTGGCGTGACAGCTGGTTTTTAGTTGTAATAATTGGAGCGCTATGCTCACTTCTGATCGTTCGTCTTTTGGTCCAAAAACAACTACCTCTGTTTTGTCCATGTTTAGCTGAAGGAAATTGTGGCACATCCATTCATTTATTTGCTCTACACATTTACAATACATTTACTCAGGACTTGTATGGGACCGTGGTCACCTGACAAAACTGAGATATAGAGCTGTGTGTCATCGACATAATGATGATAGCTTATTTTGTTGTGTTTTATGATCTGAGCCAGTAGAAGCATGTAGATATTGCATAAAAGAGGTTCCAGGATGGAGCCTTTGGGAACTACAGATTATTTTTCTCTGTTTAGATTTTAAATTTACTTTTGAAACAAAATAGTCCCTATCTTTCAGATAAGAAGCAACCAGTCTGGTACTGTGCCAGAGAGTCCCACCCAGTTTTCCAGTCAGTCTAGTAATATAGTATGGTCAACAGTGTCAAACACAGCACTGAGATCCAACAATTTTAGGACAGATGTTCTGCCACAGTCTGAGTTAAAGCCAGTGTCATTAAACACTTTGACCAAAGTGCTGTGGGTAGCTCTAAAACCAGACTGGAGAGTATCCAAGCAGTTGCTTAGGGTTAAAAAGTTACTTAACTGTTCAAAGACAGCTTTTTCAAAAACTTTGCTTAAAAATGGGAGATTTGATAGAGGCTTGTAATTTTGCAATAAGGTTGTGTCTAAATATTTCTTTTTCAGCAGAGGTTTGATGACTGCTGTTTTTAATACTTGAGGGAACATGCCTGATAAAAAATGACAAGTTTACGATTTGGATCAAATCAGATTCCATAACCTCTGAAACTGTTTTGAAGAAAGTTGTTGGCAACATATGTAGGCAGCAGAGGAGGAATTCAGTTGTATGATATCCTTAAGGTTTTTGTGGTTTATTGGGTGAGACTGTGTCATGCTGTCAGAATTAGTTTTAAATGGACACAGCACAAAACCTGGATTCAAAGTTGGTGTACTGACTGTCTTATTTTCTGGATTTTCTCTATAAAGAAAGTGGCAAATTCCTTGTAGGTTCTGGTGGACTAAAGTTCAGGAGCTGCGGCTACAGGAAGGTTTGTTAATCTGCCAAATGTAGCAAATAAAGCACGCACATTATTTTTGTTTTTGGTGATAATGTCCAAAATTAAAGACTGCTGTGCATTCTTCAGTTTTAAATTGTAATCATGAAGTCTCTCCTTGTAGATGTTGTAATAGACCTGCAATTTTGTCTTTCTCCACCTTCGTTCAGCTTTATGACATGTTCCTTTTTAACTCCTGACCAGTGTGTCTTTTGTCCATGGTGATTTTTTTCTTTCCAGAGTAGGGCTGCGTGATATGGAAAAAAAATCATATCATGATAATTTTTTTCATATCAGACGATATCGATATGTATCACGATATAAATCAAATCACTATTTTTGTCAAGCTTAAATTTTCTGTTATTCATAAGTTAGCTGTGAAGACATCAGAAGGTTATTTTGGATTTAAATATAATTTTTCTGCCAGAGGTTGAACATGACAGATGTGCTGAAGAACATCATACAACTGTTCCCCCAGCAAACATGTAAACAAACCCTTAGACAAATAAGCAAGCAGTACATCATTTGGTGACACTATATAGACCCATTTAAATACAGAGATGTACCTCATATTATATTTTGGCTAATCTGTGTATGATATTTGTCCAATCTCAGTGGTGTAGTGTGTGCAGAAGGGGTTCAGGTCTGAAACAGTCTTTGCAGTTCCAGAAGATGTTGAAGTTATCAATGAAGTTGATCGTATGAGTGGGGCACACAGATGCAAGCCATGTGTTCAGGCCCAGGTGTCTGCTGAAGCTCTCAATTCATTTCCCCAGGGTTGGAATTGGGCCTGAGACGAATACAAGTTGCAAACTGTACTCATTCAGTCCCCCATGGAGGTGAGAAAAGTCTTGATTCAAGATCTCGGAGCCAGTTTTCTTTTGCAGAATATCGAATGATCCAGCATGGATAATAATCCTTCTGTTGTTTGGGTGTGTGGAAAGGATACCTGGCAACACCGCTGTTAGCTCCCTGACAGAAGTGTTTCCCAAAGTTAGATTTTCAGTCTTTGACATTCTAAGATGTTTTGTTGTGGCATCCCCAATCAGAACAGTGTCAGGCTTATCATGTTTGGGGTTTGCAGTTTGTCCTCTGGCCAGGGCTGGACTGGAACTCATTTTCAGCCCTGGAGTTTTATACCTCAGACCGGCCCACTTTAGATCACGGCCAGTTATTATTAAAATCATGTCATTCTAACCTTACATGTTATCTTCATCTGTTTCATTTCTGACTAGTGGTTCAGGGTTGTGCTGCTGAGCTGCTCCTCTGTCATCAGTAGACTCTGCTCTCCCTTTCACACTTCCTCCAGTTTCCCTAGACTCGCCTGCACCTGTATCACAATAAAAAATAATATCTACAGACATTTTGACTTACTTAACCAATTAAGATATTTACATTGGCAAAATATGCAGGCTTATTTAATATTACTTTATGCTATTGCCTTTCAGTTGTGGGCTTTGTGTATTTACTGTCTCACTTTTAATAATAAAAAATAAAATCGGTCAGGACTATGGTTTGGGTATAGAAAGTAGTTTTACTGGAGCTAATGCTTGTTCACACAGTCTGTTCCAACAGCTCACCTTTTCCTTCCATCCTGACAGGAGCAATCCCCTCATCACTACTGGCTCCTGGCTCTGCTTCTGACACTAAATCACATTTTAAGAATGGTCATAATTCTCAGCACAAATCTTCTATTTTGCAAAGCCTTGGTGTCAGTTTCATTCATGTAGTGCTGATTCATCTAGCATCTCAGAGCACCTTTCATATTGAACAGGCCTACACCATACTTTTCATTGTAGCCTATTTATTCTAATAATATTCACTCTATGAGCAGTCCTACCTGCCCACTCTGGACTTGTGGGCTCATGGCTTGTGTCTGGTGCTGGATCTGCTTTCTGACTCTGAGGAGCTACAAGACAAAGTTTCCCAGTTCTGTGGCCTTGCATCATACTATTATTTAAATTACTTAACGTTATGTTCCACACCACAACGCCACACAATTCACTGACTCGATAATTAACTAGCTTGAAAGGTGGTTTACCCGTTTCATTGTCCTCATTAGTTGTTTCCAACCGGGAGGTCGTTTTTGTGAAAAAGTTGCCGATTTCTGCACATTTGGCTGCGTTTGCTTCCAGAGCTTTCCTCTTTTTAATTCTTGCCCTCTCCACACCACCCTTGCTCTTTTTATTATCCATGTTTCAAACAGCAAACACAGCTGACCATCAACATAGCCTACAGAGCACAGATCGTATATGCTCCACAGCTACAGTATAGAGCTACTAACCATATGCAAGGACATGTTACGCCAGGCCACGGTGCGTCTGCAAAACAGAGGAAGAAAAAAAACAGCTTGCTACTTGAGGGGGTGGCTGCCCAGGAACAGCGGCTGTAGCTCACGTGATCAACCCAGTGCTATGACTGAACAGTCATAAATAAATATTTAAAATGAACTCCGGCCCTCACGGCCTAAATATTATACCGGCCCACCGGGAATTGTCCTGGTCCTCCCGATTAGCCAGTCCGGGCCTGCCTCTGGCCCTCAGCCCAGCAGTAGTTTTAGGGCTGTTTCTCTTATTTTTAAGGTTTTTAACAGCCTTGGGGTAGGCGGTGTGATTTGCTTCCCTGGGCTCAGCATGGGTATTGTTCTCACACGTTTTGAACACAGTCAGTGTATTGTACCTGTTGTGGAGTGTGAGCTCTGATGGCGGAGTGAGTGGTTGTCCTCTTCAGGCTGATTTTGTGCCAGGTTTGCCTCTGCGACAGACAACATTAGACCAGGTCCTGGCTGGGGTTGATACTTTTGATCTAGCACCAATGCTGTGCCAGTAAGAGGCATCATAAGGGAAAGGTGGTTTCAGAGCAGGGTATCCAGTGGTGTTAAGACATATCCAGGGGAGTGTATCAGCCAAGTCTGCATCCGGATGGTCAACATTTGATGCCTTAAAAGTCTGTGTCTGTCCATTGGCATTTGCTGGCTCTGCAACATGTCTAGAAGTTGATACAGAGTCAATGAATTGTTCAGTCTCATGTATTTGGTGTAGTGTTCCAATCTTCTTTTCGAGCTGTATTATTCTTTCAGTCAGCCACTCCAATTCTGTACAGTTCACTGATTTTGCAGATATTAGAGGCATAATTTAACTGTTGTTTCTGTTTTTCCCTCTTTATCAGAGAAGCTTGATAAAAGTCCAGAAATAAAAATAATAGGATTTAAAAAAGAAAAAAAAAAAAAAAAACGAGCAAGTGGGACAAAAGCAGGAGCAAGTAGAAAAAGCATCTGCACTCTCCAGAAGCAGGATGTAAAGGGTTAAATCTGTCCCATTTGATACGGAAGACAATACAAAAGAACGTCACTCACCCTTTAAAGAGGTGAAGACACATTGGCTCAAAATCTCCTTGACTGAAATGACCAACGTAATACAGTGTTTTTCTCCAGTAAGACTCTGTCTTTGATGTGACATTTATTTTGATCTTATCTGTGTTTGTAGATGTTCACTGAGTCTGTGCACCATACATCTACTGTCTTATCTGTTAGACCTCTACCCACAGATGGCACTGACCGTGATGTTGTCATATTTTTCTTTAGTACTACAGTAGATAGCTGTGCTATTGTTGTTGTTGCTGTTGCTGTTGTTGGTTTTTGTTTTTTTGTTTTTTCACTTTATTTATTAGGACAATGTAAAACTTTAAATGTAAATGATGCCATTTGATGCATTGTACCAGAGTTAACCTTTGGCTAATTTACATCTGCAGTGTTGTTGTCATTGTTGTTATTGTTGTTTTTGTTGTCGTTGTTGTAAATGTTATTTTTGTTATTGTTGCCATTGTTGTTATAGTTTTTGCCATTGTTGTCATTTTTGTTGTCATTGTTGTTTGTTATTGTTGTTACTGTTGTTTTTTATTATTGTTTTTGCTGTTATTTTTATTATTGTTGTTTTTTTTATTGTTATTGTTGTTGTTATTGTTGTTGTTTTTCTTGTCATCCTCTGCTTTATTGGGGTGGGGATGGATTTTTTTTTCTGATTTGTGATGTGTTGTATATTTGTTTTTGAAAGTTTACAAATATATCCGTTAAATATTTAAAAAGGGCTGTCTGCACCCATGCTCCACTGTTAGTATATAATGTGTGATGATGTGATATGTCTGGAAAAAAGAAATTTAAAAAACGCAAGTTATAAAAAGGGCTGTCTGATGATTTCACTTTATTAAGTGAAATACAAACTGATTACTGATCATACTGAACACACACTTACTTGGCGTTTTCATGACACGCACCTCCACAGGCGTCATCTTTAATCTCTGGGACACACATAAATGGAAAAAGATAAAGAAACACTGTGTGTGTGTGTGTGTGTGTGTGTGTGTCTGTGTATTTCTTACCTACAGAACACGAAGCTCCTTTCCACCCTTTATAACATACACATCTCCCACTTCCTTCTAAACCGTCCTCACATTTCCCATGGTCACACACACACTCTGAAAAAAGTAGGAAACATTATAAAACCCTTAAATACTTGACAGAAACCTTTCATTTAGGGACAGACAGTAGAATATTCTAATGGAGTCGCCACGCTGCTAGTGACATTGACCACAGCCTGTGATATAGTTTAGGTCCATCATGTCAGTGTGAGTGGTAAATACTCAGCAGTTCAATACTGTAGTACAAGAGTTCCCCAAAGTACCCTTTTCACCATGGACACTGATGAGAGTACAGGTCCAGTCCAATAAGTTTGACAGTAAAGTTTCCGACGACACAGTTATTATAAGTCTTTTAGGAGACAGTGACTGTCCTTCAGTTTACCACAGGGAGATTAATAGTTTTAAAGCCTGGTGTGATAGTCATCAGACCCCAGGGGAGTATGGGTACCTGAGTCAGTGGTGATGGATGACAGTCCTACAGAACAGGTTAGATCACACCAGTACCTGGACAGAACCTAGTATACAGTACCTATAGTACCTGGACAGTATATAGTATACAGTACCTATAGTACCTGGACAGTACCTAGTATACAGTACCTATAGTACCTGGACAGTACCTACTATACAGAACCTGTAGTACCTGGACAGTACCTGGTCTACAGAACCGCTAGTACCTGGACAGTACCTGGCAGTGGTGTAGTCCAGGGTATACAGTTTATACCCATTTATTTTTCAGTCAGCATTGCGTATACTCACTTGTCAATCCCCCGATGCACACCATTCAGTCGTATCTGTGAGCCAAATTGCCTATTTTTTCCCCTAGACTGGTGAAGTCATTACCCACCCTACTCTGCCTCTAATTGGCTAGTACTTGCTGCCTTCACTGATTAGATTAGTTAACTTTTGGCATGAGGACTGATGAGCCAATCAGAGGCAGAGTAGGGTGGGTCATTCTGAGGAAAATATTGCTAACTAGTGCTGGCCACCTCTGGAACCTGATTGGATGCCTCAGGTGCCAATAACATCCCAGTTGATTGACAGGCCACTGCACTTCTCCTTGAAAGATGTGCAATTATTGGAAATGGGAATGAGAAAGGCAGAATAAACATCTTTCAAGTGAGTGACACCTATCAAGAGAACCTACTTTCAAGGAAAACTCTGAATTTTGAGGTAAGTTTTAAAGTGGTTTCCAAATGAGCCACTGTTTTAAACTACAGGCCATATGACTGCACATTTAGAGGAGAAGAGATTTTGTCACCAACAGTTAAACTGTAGGAGGCTAACGTTATGAAAGGCTAACGTTATCCTATTTTTGCCTCATGTTGAATACATTTTACATTCATGCAGCTGCTTGTGTGACCAGTAATACCTACAAACTTCTCCTGATCAAGTCAGGCTAATTTTATAATAGTGAGCAAATACTACTGACAGATTTTGGGTAGTCTAAATAATGTAGTCTTACATGTCACTGTTTGTAAAACAGGGCATTTTTCTGGACTACTTCAAAAAAAGGCAAAAATTGAGAGTATACCCACTTCTCCAGGGACCACTACACCACTGTCACCTAGTATACAGAACCTGAAGTACCTGGACCTCTACATGGACACAAGTCATGTCTGAGATGGGATGGACATGCGAAAATGGAAATGGGCATTACTGGTGTTCAAGTAGCACATCAACTACCAGTATTGACTCTCTTTACCACCCAGTGCATCACTTCCACCCGTTTATACAAACACACACCAGTGGAACAGGTACTGGTGGAATCTGGGGTTCAGTGTCCTGACAACAGACACTTTAATATGTGGATATGGTCAGTGAAGAAACCCCCAACCCCCTGGTGGGTGGTTGACCCCAGACCCTCTGGTGGGTGGGTGACCCTTGACTCTGTTGCAATTATACTGCTGAGAACATCTAAAAACCGAAGCGTTACACAATGAGAATGCAATATGATATAACTATGATTTCTATGTTTTGCTGATTTGCTCTGAGTTGCATGTCATACAGACATTAGAAGGTTACAAGCTTCAAAGGGTAAAATGGAAAAATACAGACAAAGTGTCACAGTTAGCTTGTTTTTTTAGGAGGCTAGAGTGTGGGATTAGAATGGATAAGGGAAGAATTCAATGTTTCATTGTTAGACTAGGGATAAAGATAAGAGTTTATGAGGCCTGTGGTGCAAGGACAGGGGGTGAGAATGAAGCGGTCAGGTGTAGTGTGGATGATACGCGAAGGTATTGGCTGAAATTAGAAGTAGGAAGACAACAACCCATGGAAGACTATAAAGAAGCAGGAAAAAAGATAATTCTGGGCTCTTGAGGACTGGGAGTCAGAGAGACGTGTCCTATACCCCGAGACTTTTCGTCTGATACTCTGTCTGATACTCTGTAACCTTTTTGTTTTTGATATGTGTATTAATGTCATGAAAAGGACAGTGTTTATTTTTGTTTTTTAATATGTGTATTATTATGAAATGGACAGAGTTTATTTTAATGTGAAATGCTGCTGCAAAACGGACACAGTCTATCCTTGATATGTACAGTAATTTTGCGTTTTGTGCATAGTCAGAATTTAGTCTGATATGTGAGGATTTTGAGTTACTTAGGGAATCTGACATAGGAATTTAGGGTAGGTGAAGGATGGGGTATGGGGACGGGACATTATAAATTAAACTTCACCCCACTCCATTTTGAATGTTTGACTTTCTTTTATATAATTCTTTTGTTGTTTGATTTTAATGCAATATTCAATATTAAATAAACAAACAAAATGGGAAACCACAGATCTGTGTAAGATTGATTATTGCTCATTAAATGACTGATTCATTGCTATTCTTGAAACCTGTTCCAGGTCTGTTTTATAGTCAAGATAATAACTAATGTATCGATTGCGTGGGATTCAGAATTGGAATCAGATTTGCAAATAGAATCCCAACAACCCTCTGGTGGGTGGTTGACCCTCAGAGCCACAGCCTCATTCAGGTTCGTTATTTCCCTTAGATTGTCTGTGGTGTCCTTTAGTTCCAGTGGTTGAAGATGAGCGCTCCGTAAAATATGGCTGATATGTGGTGAACGATGGCTCACAGTAAACAGATGGATCTGCAGAGAAACCTTAAAGGTATAGTCTGTATTAAAATGTCTGTCTCATTAGTCATCATTACTTTAAGGTAAAAAGTTATCCTCATGCCTTTCTCAGATCAGACACTTCCTGTGTCACAGCAGAAGGCCCTGGGTTCAGATCAGAGTGAATCTTTCCTGGGGGAGGCGATTGCATTTTGCTTCCAAAACCCAACCACAGTTCACTATTTATTTAAAGGTTGGGTTTTTTGTATTAGTTTCTGTGTTAATTTAATCTAAAGAGTAACTGAGTTAATATCTTATGTAGAGGTTAGATGAGATAAACTACAGCTTCAGCTCCACCCTTGGTTAAATGTTGATATATTTGTAATTATTCTGGAAAAAAAATTTAAAAATTCAGCAAAATTATATATCCATCTATTTTATATCAGTGCAAATTTGATGAATATGAACCTTTTCAACATTGATCACGCTTCAGAAATGGAATGAAGTATGGAAATGACCCTGAAAGTGTCTTTTGTTATGATTTGACACTATATAAAAAAAATTTGATTGGATTTGATTTGAACTGATTGTTGTCACTGTGGATGGTCTCAGGTCAAAGGTCATGCCACTATGATCCAAACCAAACTAATCATCAGTGTGTGTGTTTCTCACTGGAGGTGCAGTTAAGTCCATATCGACCCGGTTCACAGTCCTCGCAGGCGGTGCCATGGAAACCCTCATAGCAACGGCACTCTCCATCACCTTGGTTACCATCCTGACACTCCCCATGATTGGAGCACCAGTTTCCGATGTCTCCGGGGCATTTGTAGCACTCATGTCCGTAGTAGCCAGGGCAACAGGAGTGATCCTGCAGGACAAATACAGTATGAACACACGGTCAGATGGCCTTCACAGCCACAGTAGATGGATGGACGGACACTCTAATGACCATCATGACCTTCACCTCCAGTCATTAATGGACCAGAGTAGTGGCACATTTTGAGGTGGGGGGCTAATCCATAAAGACTCGTTCACACTGAACTGACATTTTGGACATTAATGTAGTTTTATCCAAAAATGTGATTCTATATTCCATGTTGTTTTTGACATCAGCGTTAAACCAGGATGTGATTCATCACCTCAACAGCATCTGCTAGTTTGATTAGAACATGTCTGACATTTTTTTCTGAGTATGAATGTCATCACTCACATATATTCACAGTGTTCAGTTCTTCTAGATGTAGGATGGACTCATGTCTGATATGTTACCAGACCCATGGATCCACAGTGGTTTATGTTTTAAGACTGTGGTCCAGTACAGGTGACAATCTGCTCCTACTGTTGGCTCTTCCCTTTAAAGTGTGCCACAGCCAATCATCTGCTTCCATCTGAGCCGGTGTCCATCTTCTACCTTCATGTCATCCTCCACATCCATACTTGTCCACTGTGTTCGTCCTCTTTGCCTGGTGGATGACATCTCCGTCCTCTCCATCGTCTCCATCCTCTCTGGCATCTCTGTCCTCTCCGTTGTCTCCATCATCTCGTCATCTCTGTCCTCTCTGTTGTCTCTGTCATCTCCATTATCTCTGTTGTCTCCGTCCTCTCTGTTGTCTCTGTCCTCTCCGTCATCTCCATCATCTCCATCCTCTCCGTCATCTCCACCCTCTCTGTCATCTCCATTGTCTCCATCATTTCCGTCCTCTCTGTCGTGTCCATCATCTCCGTCCTCTCCATTGTCTCCATCCTCTCCATAGTCTCTGTCATCTCCGTTGTCTCCGTCCTCTTTGTCGTCTCCATCCTCTCTGTTGTTTCCATCCTCTCCATCGTCTCTGTCGTCTCTGTCGTGTCCATCATCTCCACCTTCTCCATTGTCTCCGTCCTCTCTGTTGTCTCCATCCTCTCCATCATCTCCATCCTCCCTCTGGATTCTCTGTCCCTCTGTGTCCTTCTACATCTCCGTCTCTGCCTCCTGTCTTGGCATTTGTCTCTCCTCTGTCCTCTGCACCTTTCCTTTAACTCTTACAGATGCTCTTTTTCTTTTCTCCACCCACTCCATCCTGACTCCGCTCACTCCACCCTGTTTCCACCCTCCTATTCATCTCCAAACCAACCTCCCCACTGATCTGAACGGTTGACCATAACTCCTTTCACCTCCTCCCTGTATGACCTCCTCCTTGTTTCACCCCCTCTGTGTTTCACCTCCTCCCTATTTCATCCGCTCCCTGTTTCACCTCCTCCCTATTTCATCTCCCTGTTTCTCCTCTTCCCTATTTCATTGCCCTGTTTCACCTACTCCCTATCCCATCTCCCTGTTTCACCTTCCCTATTTCACCTACTCCCTACTTCATCTCCCTGTTTCACCATTTCCCTCTTTCACCCTATTTCATCTCCCGGTTTCACCACTTCCCTGTTTCACCTACTCCTTGTGCCACCTCCTCCCTGTGTCACTTCCTCCCTATTTCATTTTCTCCCTGTTTCAGCTCCTCCTTGTTTCAGCTCCTCCCTGTTTCACATCCTCATCTCCTTAATAACATTTGAAAATCATTGCATTCTGTTTTTA
The DNA here is from genome assembly GCF_902148855.1 of Sphaeramia orbicularis. Classification (NCBI taxonomy): domain Eukaryota; kingdom Metazoa; phylum Chordata; class Actinopteri; order Kurtiformes; family Apogonidae; genus Sphaeramia; species Sphaeramia orbicularis. Next base: position 42,740,648 of record NC_043961.1, read on the forward strand.
TTTACATTTCCAGTGTCCAAATGTTCTTGGAACATGTTGTTGTTCTTTGCTTTGATTTAAGAATGTTACATACATTTTATTGTGGTGTCTTATCTTAATTTGTAAATATTTATAAAGCTCAAATATTCCATTTAAAATGTTTTGTACTGGTTAATTTTATCAAAGTGGCTATTGACACAGTACTGTAGCGCAAAATAGCGGTTTGTCTATTACCACAGAGCTGGTAGGTAGGTAAGGTAGGTAAATCCCACACTGATATAAATTGGCCACTGGGAAAACGTTCAGAGTGCAGAATTCCACAGGACCACACCACTCAATACACAGAACTGACACAGAACTGAAGTCACACAGCACACGGCCACATCTAACATGTAGCTCCACCTACTTTCTACAACCTCCAGAGCAAAGATCACCATAAAACTACATATAGGGCCAGAAAGGTTTGCATGTATTAAAATGTGTGCAAACTCATTGCACACGCAAAAAGATGTACCAACTGATTTCCTAACAGTGCGCATTAAGGGCTGCGTCTTTCAAAGGTGCAAAATAGCGCGTCTGCATCCAGTTAGTACATTTGCCACAATGAATATGCAATATGGGGCATTTACACGTAGTTGTGCATGTGCTGGGAGGAGAAAATGTAAATATATAAATTTAGCACACGCAAAGTGATTTATCAAACCCGAAAGCAATTTTGCTAATCGAAACTGCGTCTATACACATCTCATAAGGAGGCGCAAACGGTTTGGATGTGTAATTGTGCACACATGGAAGTGGTTAGGAGACATCGAAATGATGAAACAAGATGCAGAGAAGGCATTTTTCACCCTCGTGTGAACATTTTTGGAATGATGGAAGAAAAAATAATTGAGATATAGGCACCCCCCCACACACACACCCCCACACACACACAAATACACACACACTTTATGGAACTCTTTTCCACTCCTGATGATTGCGATTAAAAATACGCACTGACATCCGGCTACAGTGTGACAAAATTATGTGCATGACAGTCATTATGTGCGCATGACAGTCATTCAAATTCAATCCAACTACCCCCCCCCCCCCCCCCCCCCGCACGCGCATACACACACACACCTTTAACATGAAAAATAAATGAATGACTGAATGAGTCATGCAATACCTTCTAGGACAAAACTCCTCCAATGTGACATTTCCATGCATCTGGTTCATTTCAGCACACTGTTACCATTAGTGCTGGTGGATCCCAGAGCAGTTTTTACAGCATATTGTCTCCAGTAGCGCACGCGAAACCCTCATTTAAATAGGGCAGTCTCCAAGACTTTGCACCTGTTGTAATTTGTGCAAGCAATCTTGGTAAATCACCCACAAACCGTGGTCACACCCCACACACAAAATTCTAGATTGCGCAAACAAGTTACTACACGCAAATTGGAATCTTAGTCGATTCGGCCCATAGAGTATTTAGAACAATAATTCCTATTCTATACCATATACTATCACCAATTTGTCGTTTCTTCCATCAATTGCCATAGTACTGTGGTAGCAAAATGCACAAAAGAATGCACTGAATTATACGCCATATATCACCACAGTACTGTGGCAACAAGAGGCAAATGAGTTCATGTAACAGTATCTGTAACTGGCTCTAGTACAAATGCTAACATTTGATTGGTCTATGGCAATAGACAAACCGAGATTTTGTGCCATAGTACTGTGGCAGTAGCCATTGCCTAATTTTATATCTAATTTTGAGAATTTATGATTTAATTATTGCTAATTGTGATTCTTTATAGTCTTATTTTAGATGTTTTATACTGTTTGTTCTATAAACTTTGACATCTGTTCTATTTCTGTAAAACTGCAGCTGGAGTCACATTCACATCTGTATCCACATCTGGTCACATCACTTTACTTTAATTTACATGAATCTCTAATTAGAATGATTTCAATTAGTTTGAAGAGATACCGTCCAAATATTATTGGAAACCAACTCAACGTTCAGAATTTAGTCATGATGGGAACATGAGTGAAGGCTGGTGTTCAGTCTGGAGCAAAAATGATGTCAAGTCTACAAATTATAACTGTTGCATCTGTTCATTTCAACAGCAGCAGAACAACAACAGTAAATGCTGGTGGTTACCGTGGTGATGCGAAGACATTTGATGACACAACCTGGCACCGACTTCCTCCTGGATCGGACCCGCTTCCTGTATTTACAGTTGGATTTCATGTTGACGGGAAACTGGCTTCGAATCTGCAGCAGAAACACCATAGAAATTAATAGAAAATAATAAAAAATGAATAGAAGTGAAAAGAAATGAATAGAGGAGAATAGACGTTAAATGAATAGAAATGAACAGAAAACAATAGTAATGAATAAAAAGGAATAGAAATTAAAAGAAATGAGCAGAAAAGAATAAAAATGAATACAAAAGATAAATAGAAAAGAATAGAAATTAACAAAAAAGAATAGAAATAATAGAAAAGAACAGGAGTGAACAGAAAAGAATAGAAATGAATAGAAATGATATGATAGAAAAATAAAAAAAAAGAATTGAAATGAAGAGAAATGAAATGAATAGAGATGAATAAAAAAGATAAAAAGAATAGAAAAGAACAGACATTAACTGAATTGAAATGAACAGAAATGAATAGAAATGAACAGAAAACATAGAAATGGACACAAATGAACAGTAATAAATAGAAAAGAATAGAAATAGAAATAGAAAATAATAGACATGAAAGAACAGAACTGAATATAAATCAATGGAATGGAAAAGAATAAAAATTAATAGAAAAAAATCAAAGTGAATAGAAACAAATTGAAATTAATAAAAAAGAATAGAAAAGAATAGCAATTAACTGAAATGAACAGGAAAGAAAAGAAAAAAGTGAATAGTGTGAATGGACGACACAGCCGTTTGTTTATGTTGTTGAACTGACTGGTTTGTAGCTGAAGAGACATCGAGGAGGTCCATTACAGTCTGAACACCGGCCCTGCAAACACACACACACACACACACACACACACACACACACACACACACACACACACACACACACACACACACACACACACACACAAACAAACCACTGCAATAAATACATGGAATCTGATTTAATTGTAACCTGGTTTTTAGGGACGTCAACAAATATCACTGGTTCAAGGGGAGAACGACTACATATGTCCTTCAGCCGTCCTTCAGCTGTCCTTCAGTTGGACTTCAGCTGTCCTTCAGTTGGACTTCACCTGCTCCACCTCTACCTGCTCCACTTCCACCTGCTCCAGCTCCACCTGCTCCACCTCTACTTCCTCCACCTTTTCCACCTGCTCCACTTTCACCTGCTCCATCTCTACTTCCTCCACCTCCACCTTCTCCACCTGCTCCACCTACACCTGCTCCACCTCCAGGTGATCCTCATGTACTTACACTGACTTGCAGGGTGATGGGCTTGCTGCATCGGTTCCGTCGAACCTTTAGGACCTGGTTTAGGACCATGATGACACCATACTGCGTCTCAGTGAAACTTCCATCAAGAGGAACATCGTTCACCATTGTCTGGAAGATACAGAGGACATGTTTCACTGTTCAAAGATGTGTGAATATGTTGGACTCATGAGTGTGATGCCTGCACTGGTTAAGTTTCACCTCGTTCTGGTCGTTGAGGCGGAACTGGACCTGGTAGTCACTGCCCAGCAAGGTGCTCTTCACTGTTCCATCAGACAGGTGGTCAGGGAACAGGAGGTCTCCACGGACCACATGGTACTTAAAGGTGTCTGGATCCTGACAAAACAAGGAGATGAACTGGTGACATATCTAGGATAAACTCCACCTTCACCCCAAATGTACCTGGGATAGGCTCCGCCCCTGTGATGATAAAATCATTTAGAAGATGAAGGAAAATATACTACTTTTTACACCCACATCTAAATATGAATAGAATAGAATAGAATAGAATAGAATAGAATAGAATAGAATAGAATAGAATAGTCAATTTCATTTACATAAGAATGAAGATCAATCTTTGGCCTTCAACACAAACATTTAAATATGGTTTCAATGATCACAACAGAAGGTAAATTAATCTTTGTACTTGTTCTGTATTGTTAGAGGAACATTAGTCAGATGGCAACAGCTTCAAGGATGGTTTCAGGGGGTGGGACACATCATTTTAATCCCGTTTCCTTTCTGTTATGGGCCTGTTAATGGTGGTCTCTGCTGGTGTCGGTGATCTGTTCACCAATGACAGGGTTTGTTTGCCTGCATTAAAATTCTTTCAGTTCCTCAGAGATGTCACATCTGTTCCCAGGCAGTAGTGTTCTTTGTGTTGTCCTGTCATTTCCTGTTTTATTTTGTCATCCTACCTCCGGTTTCTTGTCTGGTGTCTTTACTTCCTGTTCCCTCCTTTTCTGCTCATGTGATTACCCTACCCCGCCCTAATGTGTTTCACCTGTGTCTCGTCGTCTCCCTCTCCCAATGTGTATATATAGTGTGTGCTTTTCCATTCAGTTTGCTAGTTTGTATTCTTCTGTTGTGAGATACCTACCAGCAGTTTTTCCTGCCTGCCTTATGATGGACTTTGCCTGCCTGTTTTCCTGAGCCTTGGCTTTTCCCTGCCGGTACCTCCACCTCCTGATCTGCCTCTTTGTGACTGACCCAAGCCTGCTACGGTACACTGTTTTTGGCCTGTCGCTCTCATGTGCTTCAGCCTGATTCTGTGCTTTTCTGTGTATGACCCAACCTGCCTCTTAACTGAACTGTGTCTGTCCCTAGTTGGTACCTCTGCTCGGAAACCCAGTTTGAACCTTTCTATCTGGCTTTCTACCTCTCGTCTGTGGCAGTGGATTCCCAACACAGACCCTGGTTCTCCTGATGACCGTTGTTGAGGAAGTATTATCTGTGTTCTTTAATAAATCACTTTTTGTGAATTTTAATTCTGACTCTGGGTCTTGCATTTGGGTTCTCACTCCTGTGTTCAGTTGTGACAAGAGACAGACTGGCTGCAGGGCCATTACCTAAATGCAGTCCATCAATGACCATCCAAATAAATTTAGATCCAGAGACAGAGCTTTAAATTTACCTTTTCTATGGCTGTCTTTAGTTTCTGTTTGTTTATGGGTCTTCCTGCCTTCATTTTAATAATAATGACTTGAATTTCTATGTTCAAGGCTTTTCATTGTTATTGATCCACTCTCACACTGTGGTGGTGTTGCACTACACCTGTATCCACAGCTATACCTGGGAAAGGATGACTTGGTTATGGCTGTCCACGCCCAATGGCCCCTCCCACCACAGACTCACACACCAGTGTGAGTGACACTGGAGGCAAGGTGTGTTAACTGTCTTGCTCAAGGACACAACTGCAAATGACTAGGACAGCTGGGATTCAAACGGCCAACCTTTCGGTTATTGGATGACCTGCTGTACCTCCTGAACCACTGCAGGCTCGGTCTTTGATTATAGCCTTCATTGACTGAGTCGTGACCATGTGGTCTGTGCTGAGGGGTGCACTGCTGGGTTTTGACCAGTGAACTTTTACTACAGGTCAGTCACATGCTCTTTCAGCCCATGTCTGTCTCTCTGCCCTCAGTCTATGACAGTTCCCCCCCAAGCCTGTCCTCTGTCTCTGTGGTTCTGGTTTAATGGACTCCACCTACCAGAACAGAAGAGTTGGTAGAGCTGAGGTGTTTCCTAACAGCCTCATCTATGGGGAGTAGGAGGGTGAAATCAGACCCCCCCAGGTCACCGGAAAGGTTGAACATCTATGAAAACACACACAAAAAAAAAAAAATCACAGAAAGGCTGAAACATTCTGCCATTGTTATAATATCTTACTGTTGGAGGTTAAGTCTCTTGTGTCTGTGATCCTGCAGATGTTTCAGTAAAGTCCAGTTTCTATTGGTAAATGTCTTCATGTCTGACATCATGTCACTAAAACACACCTGGTTACCATATATTCAGACCATTTTATAGTGCCTTAACTATTATGGACATTTGTACATGCATTCAGTAAAAGATAAGAATACATTAAAAACAGGTCATTGTACACATTTATTTGGCTTCTGTTGGAATATTTGACATTGGGTCTGGGAGCATCAACCTACTCTTGAATATTTGTTCATGCATATTGGATCCCTGGCCTTGTCTGTCCTGACTCTACCATGGACTTCCATAGCCAGCTGTTCCCTTACAAGTGGGTATCAAGAGTCTGAAGATAAATAATTGTGTCCGAAGATTCTCACTAAATAACTTGTCTTTTGTGCTACCTTCGTGTCCACTAAACCCGAAACTGAACCATCATTACACTGTAAAAAAAAAAAAAAAAAAAAAATCCCTTATAAAAAACAGTAATATTCCAGCAGCAGGGTGTCAAAAAAAATACAGTAATTTTCCATAATTAAAATACACTTTTTTGCCCTAACTTTACATAACATTTTGAAATTTTTTTTTTTACTTTTAATGTTCAATAAATAACATTTACATGTATTAAAACAATCAAATTACCTATAAATATGGATGAACATTGTTAAAAAACAAATAATAGGGCTTAAAATCGCAGAAAAGTTCTGTTATTAGTTGATGTTTATCATATAATTTGATGTTAAAAACTTGTATATGAAATAAAATTTGATGTAATTAAATGATGTACTACACATAAAAATTTAATTTAAGATTTAAATTCCAACAATTTTCTGTTAAATTAAGTCGATATAAAGTGTAAACATTATATTTATAGGTTATTTCACATTCAATCGTGCAGCATTTTTGGATTGCTTCTTTAAGAAGTCCAATTTTGATATAAAGTCACACAGTAGTGATGTGTCGGTTGCGAACAAAACGGCTCTGAGAGCCGGCTCTTTGATGTGAACGACAGAAGCCGGCTCCTGATTGGTGGCCGCTTTGCCCCGTTTGTTCGTTGCCCCCCCACCCCTGACCAGAGGGGAGAGGGCCGGAGTTACACACAGCAAGCACACGAACAGGAGGGAGGGAGACGAGAGAGAGAGCAGGGACCACAACACAAAAAAGGCAGAATGTAGAGTGTGCAAGACAAAAATCTCATATAGAGCTGGCTCCACAAACAACCTGCACAGACTCATGAGAACTGTTCATCCATCAGTGCAATTGGGAGAAAAAAGACCAGCAACTGAACGTGATATTAATGAAGGTGCCAATGTGTCTACTGCAACTGCTGCTGCTACTGCAGTATCTACAGCGTCGCTGTGAAAGCTAAAAGTTTAAAATAGTTAAGTTAGTAAAGGTCATTTGTAAATAGTTAAGCATTTCTTTTTGCACTTTCTAATTTATTTATTTTTAATCACTCTGTAGAGTGTATAAATAAAGGTGTATTTACATTTACATAAACATTTGATATAGTGCATGTTTTTTCTTGTTTTTTTTTTACATTAGTAATTCATATTGCGCATAAGTTTACATTATTGTTGGTAATAAATTAATTTAAGCACCAAAAAATCTTAAGAGCCACTTGGGAGCCGAAAGAGCCAGCTCTTTTTAGTGAGCCGAGCCAAAAGAGCCAGTTCCCTAAAAAGAGCCAGAATTCCCATCACTATCACACAGGCCATGGAACAATAGGATATTTGCCACAGTGCAACTTACATAGCACAGAATGTGCTCTAAGTTTGACAAGTCCAATGTTTGACATTGAATGGGACTTAGCAAATATGGGTGAACAGGAAAGGCATTGTTCAGTCAATGGCTTTCACTCATGGTGCACCTGAATAAAAAACAAGAACAAACACAAAAAGGCCAATAAACATTACCATACACATATCAACCCCAAATTTACACTAACACCACAACCCTGCTGAACCCCTGCACAGAAAAATAACACAGAATGAACAACATGCCCAATACCCACAATGCAATGCAGCAAACATACCACAACATTATCTTTACTTTTAAAAACTGTCATAATAAAGATAACCAACCATTTATATTTACAATATTCTACTGCTAATTTAAGAATATGTGAAGTGTTGTGGTTGAATGACATACACTTTTCAGTGAGACTAAGTTGTACAATCCACTGATAAAAACTGCATTTTGACAGTTTATCAGTGCTTATACATGTTATACATTTACAAAAACACATTTATTCACTATTTTTGTTGTGAAACCTCCCATAATTACACAAGATATTTGTCAATTAACAAATTAGTTATAATAAACTTACAGAACAAATACTTCTTTTACGGTTAATTGTCAGTAATTTTACCTCATCTTTTTTTTTTTTTTTAAAGGATTAAACTTTAAATTACTAGTTTAATCTCATATATAAAAAAGAAATATTTGTGAAATTACGATGCATTTGCAAATGTATTTAACTGTATTTTCCTGTGGAAAAAAGAAAACATTTCTTTTAAAAAATGGAAATTTTATGGTTATTCACAGTTACAGTTTTTTTCATGTTATTTTACATTTGACATGTAAAATTGCAGTGTATTTTTGTAATTTCATTGATATTTTCCTGTATCTTAAAAATACAGGAAAAACCTGTAAGATAAACAGCGAAAATTCTGTTAAATTACAGATTTTTTTTTTTTAAAGTGTATCTCAACATGTCTCTGATGTAGAAGAAAATAGGTACAAAGACTGTTGAACCTCTGTATTTACAGTTATTTCAGGCTAATTTTAAGACTCATTTGGCTTTTATTTGGTGAATTTTATTGGTCAAATTCTTTGATTCTGTTCAGCTGGTTAAGTTTTTCTTTCATTGTCAAAATTTTGTTTGACTTAAAGCAGCTTATGATGTGCGTCACCAATTTTTCATCAAATTTGTAAAACTGGAGTGACAGTGTAAGTATCACAAGTACGTGAGTCTTTTCGTAATTACGCGCCTGAATCATTTCCCTCACAGTGAACAATTTCTAAGTTAAATCCATCACAAGCAGTCTGTTTGTTTACATACCAATCTGAGACCAAACTGTCACTTGGGCCTTTTTGGAATTCCATGCAAGCCGCAAGAAGCAATGAAGCTGTTTCCGTGTTTGTTGCTGCTGCAGCCATACTGCAGCTACGTGGAATTCCCATTCCCACAATGCACTTCACAAAAAAATTTCCAAAAAGGACCTAGTGACACGTCAGTTTGGTATGCAAACAAATGGACTGCTTGTGATGGAGTCAACTTCGAAGTTGTTCACCTTGAGAAAAGTGATTCAGGTGCATAATCACAGAAAGACTAACAGATTTGTGATACTTAAGCTATCACTCGGGTTTAACAGATTTGATAAAAAGTTGGTGACAACCGTCATACACTGCTTTAAGTTTCCACAGAGAAGAGTCAACAGTGTCAGTCTGTGTTTCCTTGGTTTCAGCAGAACAGTCATGATAAATGCAAGTTAATCCAACTTTAAGTCATTCAACCCTTCTACAGGATGGGGAAGCAAAATTTACAATGAAAATTTAGTTGTTTTTTCTCAGCAGGCACTACGTCAATTGTTTTGAAACCAAACATATATTGATTACATAATCATACCTAACACTATTATCCATACCTTTTCAGAAACTTTTGCCCATATGAGTAATCAGGAAAGCAAACGTCAAAGAGTGTGTGATTTGCTGAATGCACTCGTCACACCAAAGGAGATTTCAAAAATAGTTGGAGTGTCCATAAAGACTGTTTATAATGTAAAGAAGAGAATGACTATGAGCAAAACTATTACAAGAAAGTCTGGAAGATACTATTAAAGAAGAATGGGAGAAGTTGTCACCCGAATACTTGAGGAACACTTGCGCGAGTTTCAGGAAGCGTGTGAAGGCAGTTATTGAGAAAGAAGGAGGACACATAGAATAAAAACATTTTCTATTATGTAAATTTTCTTGTGGCAAATAAATTCTCATGACTTTCAATAAACTAATTGGTCATACACTGTCTTTCAATCCCTGCCTCAAAATATTGTAAATTTTGCTTCCCCACCCTGTACATCCAACTAGGTTGACACCTAATCCAATAGTTGTTGAGGGTCAACATGCTTACAGTGACATTTAATATCTGCTTAAAGATGAATAATCCACGATAAAGGTATGATGAACAGCAGGAGTTGAGCATCCACTGGTTCTTCATCAGCCCTGGGTCATTAGATGATGATAACACATATCCACACTCAAACATAGTAGTAATAATAGTAGGTGACCCGTAGATGAAAAGAAACCATAATTATGAGTATCATAGTTCATTTGGCAGTTTAAATCCTTAAATCCTACACCATACTTAGTCTTACCAGTGCAAACTGTCTGAACAGAGTAAAGTTGGAGGTGGAGTTGAGGAAGTCCATCAGGTTTGGAGGTTCGGGGGGTACGTCTGACAAAGGCGGGGCCAGAATCTGACCAGAAACAAACTGAATGTTAGCTCTTTACATATTTAGAAGGAATAACAACACCATTAAAGAACAAAATGATCGAAATTAGTATGGTTTTATGTCACAGTGTTCCCCCGTACTGCCATTCCCTTTCCCCTGTAACACTCCCAATGTCACCATCAGTTGGCATTGGGAGGAATCTCCCTTGTCCCTTTCAGCAGGTGTGTTCATCTGGAGGCTCGCACCTTACTACGATCAGCAATTAATCAAGTTTAAGTTTAAGACCTGCTTGGACGAAAGCTGATAGCCATATATTTATTTATTTTGTTGTTAGGTATGTATGGTGTGTGTCTATTATTAGTAGTCTTTTTCTTTTATTATTCTTTTCTTTTCTTTCATTTCCTGTTAATTTATTGCACCACACTCCTGTCCGATAACCGAAGAAGAAGAAGCTGATTGCCAGATTGTTTTCCTTTACACCCGGTAGAAGATTGGCCAATACTGTTTGATGTTTTTCCAAGCACTATTGTTACATTTAGGGGTAGCGGGCAGATCTCTTTGTTTGCTGTTTTTTTCCCAGACATCTGCTGGTGCGGTACCTCCAGGAGCACACCTGCTGAAGCTTCAGTCAAAAAGCTTTTTAGGAAAGATGGGCTCGTATGAATCCCCGGTTGGTACAAGATCTGGAGTTCATGTAAATATATGTATATATATATATATATATATATATATATATATATATGTATATGTATATATATATATATATATATATATATATATATATATATATATATATGTATATATATGTATGTATATATGTATATATACACATACATATACACACACACAACAAAGTGTCCCTAATTCGTCACTCTGGAGCACAGTGACGTGGATCTGGCCAGCCTGACTGATGGACTTTAGTGCTACAACAACATTGTGGTAGGGAAAACCAACACTTCAACTCCCAAAGTGGTGGAATGTGCATGGGGCTGGTACCAAGGTAAAGAGAATCAAAATTTTCAATCAGCTGCAGGATTTAAAGGCAGACATACATTGTCTTACTACAGGAAACTCATTAATCAAACACATCTATAGATGCACTTATACAACACAGTTTCCACATGTATACTCAGCATGTTTCAATTCGAAGCAGAGAGGGGTAGCAATTCTTATAAACAGAAGATTGAACTTTGACACTGACAGCAAAATCACAGATCCAGAGGGCAGATTTATTATCGTGAAATTATCTATTCAAAATGTTAAGTTATGCATTACAAATATATATGGAACAAATGTTGACGACCCCACCTTTTTTCACTCCTTTTTCACATCACCCTATGATTACTCAGATTGCACACTCATTATCGGAGTGGACTTCAACACAGTTCTTGACCCAGGAGTCGACAGACTGAGACCCACTGGAAAAACAGACTTGACCAATCCTCAGAAGTTGTTAAACAATACATGAAGGATTTTGGTCTTTCTGATGCTTGGCGCTCTCACCATCCCACTGCTAGGGAATACTCCTCCTCAGTTCACCACTCACATTCTAGATAAGATTATTCCCTAACCAGTAGCTCGCTGATGAGTGATATATCCGAACCCAAAATTCACCCCATCACTGTCAGCGACCATCTGTCAGTGTCCTTCACTCTGGTTAATAAGAACATCACGCCACCAACTAGGAACTGGAGATTTAATACATTATTACTTAAAGACCCTGAGTTTATCAGCTACTTCAAAAAAGAATGGTCCATATACATAGAAAACAATGATTCACCAGGAACATCAGCGTGTGTTCTCTGGGAGGGAGAAAAGGCAGTAATGTGTGGGAAAATAATCTCTCATAAGAAAAAGAAAGAGACGTCAAAAATATCTGAGTTAAAAGCAAAATTAAATCATTAGAAGGACGCCCACTCTGTCTCCTCAGAAGAGCACATGCTCAACAACATAAGGAAAACTAAACTGGAACTTAATGAAATAATAGATAAGAAAACACAATTTTTGGTGCAAAGGCTTCGCTTGCAGAACTTTGAAGAAAGTAACAAATATGGAAAATTCTTGACTAATCAATTAAAAAGTAGAAGCACTCGGAGAGCACAGACCTCCGCCAAGGCAGATCAGTGCCCCCCTCCCCGATCGCCACCAAAATTTATTCATTTGTTGCTTGTGCCAGTATCAAGATTTCCTAAAATTTTCATCCAAATCTGTCCATAACTTTTTGAGTTATCTTGCACACAGACAGACAGACAGACAGACAAACAAACCAACGCCAGCAAAAACATAACCTCTTTGGTGGAGGTAACAAATAAGGAGATAACAACTATTCACTCTGTTAAAGATCCAGCAGGAAATATCAGCCATGACCCCAACAAAATAAATAACACTTTCAGGGATTTCTATAAATCGCTGTACATACCACAAATAGATAGGCCCATCAGATGATAACACTGCCCAGTTTCTTAACATCAATCTACCAAAATTACAACAAGAACAGAGAACATCTCTGGACTCACCTCTTTCTGTTGGTGAACTCCAAGAAGCTCTCCAGTACATGCCCAATAATAAAGCCCCAGGGCCAGATGGTTTTCCAGCTGAATTTTACAAAGAATTCTGAACTACACTGACACCTATTTTCCAAAAAATGATATTAGAAATAAAGCTGAAAAAACAAAATACCTACAAATATGAACTTGGCTAACATTACTTTGATATTGAAAACAGGGAAAGACCCAACACTTCCATCCAGCTACTGCCAAATTTCATTAATAAATGTAGATCTCACAATAATCAGCAAAGCTCTGGCCAGAAGGCTAGAGAAAATATCTCCTTTCATAATACATCCAGACCAAACAGATTTTATACACACTCTTCAACTAACACACACAGATTAATTAACCTCATAGATTATTCCAACATACACAATCTGGAAACTATAATCATCTCTCTAGATGCCAAAAAAAAAAAAGCATTTGATCGGGTAAACTGGAAATTTCTATTCACAACATTAAATAAGTTTGGGTTTGGATCACCTTTCATTGACTGAATTAGAATATTGTATAACAACCCACATGCATGTGTGAGGATCAATGTTCAAATTTCTCCAAGCTTCAGTCTGCACATAGGCACCAGACAGGGCTGCCCACTCTCCCCCTCACTTTTTGCAGCTGCCATTAGACAACATGAAGGAATAAAAGGAATCTTTACCAGAAATATAGATCACAAAATAAGTCTTTATGCAGATGATGTATTACTTTTTCTCCAGAACACACAAGCATCTCTCTCCCAGACGATCACACTTAGAAATAAATACTGATCAATATCTATTAACTGGTCTAAGACTACAGCTCTGCCTATTAACTGTCACTTTCAGGGTAAACTCAATATCACAATACATTCAGGAAATATTAGATATTTAGGTATTTCACCCAGGTTGTCAGAACTAATAAAGTTCAATTATGTTCAGCTTTTGAAAACAACAGTAGATGATCTTTTGCGGTGGAGGCGCTTACCCATATCGGTCATGGGGAGAGTTGCTACCGTCAAAATGATGATTTTACCTAAAATTAACTATTTGATTTCAATGATACCCATCAAACCATCCTCCAGTTGGTTCAAGTCACTGGACTCACACTTATCTAAATTTCTTTGGAAAAACAAACCATCATGTTTAAATATGTTACAACAGACCAAAGACAGGGGCGGTTTAGACGTTACCAACTTTGGTCAATACTTCTTAGCCAATAAACTGCAGTATATCTCCAAATGTCTCAAACCTACGAGGGCTGTTCAATAAGTTCATGACCTCACCCAGAAATACTGGTTGTTATAATACAGGATGTTACATTCTTTCGTGATGGGACAGTGATGCTTGAACATCGATGGACCAAGTGCATTGCTGTAAATGGAGATTATGTTGAAAAATAAAATATAAATTATCAGTCTGTGTTGTTCTGTTCTGGGTGAGGCCATGAACTTATTGAACGGCCCTCGTAGTTATCTAGATGAGCCATAGCTAGATACAGAACAAGCGCTGTGTGATGATCTAGTAATCTCTGACTTACCATTCATCAGTTAAACTATTAAACATCATAAATATTATAAAAGTGTGAACATCAGCTCCACTCTGACAGCTTGGGGGAATTTCTTAAAAAAATGTTCAGTCATTCCATTTAAGCTGACACCCATCTAGAACAACACTGACATCCTACAAAATAAAACAATGATAAACTTTACTCAGTGGGAAAACACAGGAATAAAACACTTAGAAAATATCATAGTAGATGGAAACTTTGTGCCATTTGACATGCTCACTTCACAACGCAGGCTCAGCAGCACCAAATTTTTAGAATATCACCAAATCAAATCTATTATAGGTAAGAAATATACCCCCAACCAGTTAAACCTGCAACTGCCAATCAAGGTGGCAGAATTCTGCACCCCAAAGTTATCATCCAATATATATGTAGACTTATAGCTAAAACAGATGACTAAATCTTCCTACCGACTTCCAAATGGGAGACAGATTTATTCAGTAATTTTAATCAAAACACATGGTCACAAATATGTTCCAATACAATTAAAATGAATAAAAATTCAAACTTACAACAAATTCAGTTCAAAATTCTTCACAGAATTCATTAAACAGGACAGAGAATCTTCAGGATGGGTCTCACACAGTCAAATATCTGCTCACATTGCACAGATAACTCTTGATAACTACATACACGCCTTGTGGGAATGTGCACCTGTCCAGAGGTTTTGGCTTCAGGTATGTGAGGACCTGTCAACATGGCTCCGATGTATTATTCCAGCACATCCCACACTGTATTTACTAGGTAACCTGGGTAACACTAACATGGATACTAACACTTCACACATGGTCCTCACTGCTTTATGCATCGCAAAGAAAACTATCATTGTGAATTGGAAAACAAAAAACAATCTGAGCATTAACAAGCTTAGGAACCTTCTATTATATCACATCAATCAGTGTGTGACCAGTGGTGTTGTGGTCCCTGGAGAAGTGGGTATATCCTCAGTTTTTGCCCCCTTTTTTTTTTTTTTTTTTGAGTAGTCCAGAAAAGCGCCGTTTTATAAACAGTGACAAATAAGACTATTCTATTTAGTTTACCCTAAAATCCATCAGTAGTATTTGCTCGCTATTATAAAATTATCATGACTTGATCAGGAGCAGTTTGTAATTATTACTGGTCACACAAGCAGCTGCATGGATGTATTCAACATGATGCAAACATAGAATAACGTTAGCCTTTCATAACGTTAGCCTACTCATATAGTTGAACTATTGGCGACAAAATCTCTTCTTCTCTAAATGTGAAGTCATATGACCAGTAGTTTAAAACAGTGACCAATTCTGAAACGACCTTAAAACTTACCTCAGAATTATGTATTCCATGAAAGTAGGTTCTCTCGATATGTCACTCATTTAAAAGACATTTATTCTGCCTTTCTTGTTCGCATTTCCAATATTCACACATCTTTCAAGGAGACATGCAGTGACCTGTCAATCAACTGGGGTAGCACTGGCACCTGAGGTCATGGGCACCAATTCTTGACATCAATTTGCTAATGACCACTCGCCCACTACCTATCAACGCATTGCATTGTGATGTCAAATAAACCACCAAAAGGGACGGACCGCAACATGCTGATATAAGCAGCATAGTGATTGATTTAACCTACAAAATGGAGAAATAAAATACCAAAACCATTCACTGACCCGACACAGTCTTCCAGTGAGAACTCTATTGTCAGCAACTGAAGACGACTGCAGTAGCAGTGCAGATGTTAGGCAGAAAAAAGGTCAGACTTTTCAAGCTAGCTGGAAAGGCAAATACCCATGGCTAGCCTATGATGCTGCAAAAAACAAGGTATTTTGTGAGGTTTGTACAGCAGCCAAAAACATGGGCGCCCCTCTCCCATCCACAACACATGACCAAGAGTCTTTGAGAGCTTTTGTACGGGATGGTTTTTCCAGCTGGGCCAAAGCACTGGAGAGATTTCAAATTCACAAAAAGTCAAATCTGCATAGAGCTGTAGTTTGCACTGTTGCTGCTACTAATGCAGGTGTAAATGTTGCCGCACCAATTTCTGCTGGTAAACATAAGCAGATGTTGGAGGCAAGAACAGCTTTGTTGGCTATTCTATCCTCAGTCCAATATCTTTCATGTTAGGGTTTGGCCATCCAAGGAAGCATGGATGAGGACTCTAACTTAACCCAGTTACTGCATTTACGAGCTCAGGATATCCTGCAGTTATGGTCATGGCTTGCAAGTATGGAGAACAAGTGGCTCTCACATGATATTATAAACGAGATGACAGAAATTATGGCCCATGATTATGGCCAAATTAGGGCTCTGAGAACACTGATTGAAGAAATCAAGTCTGCTGAGTTTTTTTTTTTTTTTTTTTTTAATTCTCTTTATTGAGTTTTTTTCATATAGCAACAAAGACGTGCTCATATACATTCACTGTGCTCAATGCAAAAAAATGAGAACACGTAGTAAAACAAAAAGCGCACAAACAACAATAAACAATGAACATAAAAAAAAAAAAAAAACAAACTGAGGACATCATATATCGCCAGTTCTAAGTTGTTTAGACATTTGCATTATTAAAATAATCAATGAAAGGTTGCCATGTTAAGTGGAATGCATTTAATTTACCTTTTAATGAAAATTTTATTTTTTCCAGTTGTAAGTGTTTCATTACTTCTCTCATTAAGGCTGAATGAGCGGGGGGAGTTTTTTTGTTTCCAATTTAATAGGATTAATCTTCGCGCTAGTAACACCACAAAACACATCATATTGTTTTGGTTGTTGGAAAGTTCTACAGCAGCCGGCTTCACACCAAATAGTCTGCTGAGTTTTTTTTCTGTGATAATTTCTGTGTGTTTCTGTGAAACCACCAACATTTCAGTCAGAGAGCAGGGGTCAATTTATTTTCGTGTTGTGGCTGAAAATCTGGTGCCAGAAGAACATTTTGCTGGATTTTACGAGACATCAACCACTACAGCAAATGTGCTGTTTCAGCTGCTGTATGATGTTTTGATGAGATTCTCACTGCCACTTCAGAAATGCAGAGGACAATGCTATGATGGTGTGTCAAATATGTCTGGCATTACAGCTGGTTTGCAAGTGCGAGTACTGGAACAGGAGCCCCAGGCTCAGTTTGTGCACTGCACCGCACATCTGGTGAATTTGATTGTGCAATGACATCACCCAAAACATCCCTGCATGTCGCAACTTTATGACTCTCATTCGTGAATTCATAACCCTGATCAGAAATTCACCAAAACGGCACACTTGGTTCCAAGTTTCAGGATAAAGAAGCCCCATCTGTAAAGCCTCTCTGTCCAACACGCTAGATTGTTAAGGCAGCCTCCTTGCAGTCCATTGCCTCAAACTACAGTGCATTGATGGACTTTCTAGAGGACCTGAGTTTAAACGAAAAAGGTGATGCAGGGGGTAAAACCAGTGGACAACTTCTGCACCTGCAGAAATTCGGCACTTTTTTTTCTTTGAAACTCATGCTTAACTTCTTCTCTCACATGGAAACAGTTACTCTCCAAAAGGGTCGGCTACACAAACAGAGCGCGAGGGAAATGATTGACACACTCAGAGGTGACATGAAGGCTATTTGGGAAGAGTTCACTGAGTTTTGGGAAAACACTACTGCAGCAACCAGTGACTTGGGTTTGGAAAGCCTGTTTTGGCCCAGACCAAGAAAAATTCCCCACTGATTGGAAGACGCAGGTGCGCCACCTACAGCTTTCAGACACTAGAAGAACTGTACTAACAACAGTTCTTCCAGGTTATGGACACAGCATCAGCATCCCTGGATAACAGATTTAGTCCTTCTGCATTCAAACACATGCAAGATGTTGAGGAATTTGTCACTGGAAAAGGAGACTGCAAGAACATCACATAGTTTCACCAGGATCACTTGGATGAAACCAGACTCACACTGCATCATGATATGTGCATGGATGTAGCAAAACAGCGAGGAGTTTGCTTGGCTACTTTTCAGGATGCAGTGAACTTTCTCAAAGGGGATCAGACAGAGTATTTGAGAAGACTGTTACCAGAGGTCACAAAACTTGTGAAACTCCGGTGCCTGAAGACCTATCTGCATTCCACAATGGGGCAAGCAAGGCTTAATCATGTTGCAATGCTGAACTATCACAAGATATTGTCAAGGAATAGGAACCTGGAAAGAATTGCGGACCAGTTTATTAAACGCACCGCCACCAGGGGCAACACATTCCTCATTAAGAATTAACAAGAATGGTGAGTGACAAAACAACAATTTAAATATTTATTATAATATAGCCCACTTTGGTACCATGTTTTAAAGGATGTATCGGAATGGTTTTGAATTGTGGATTTGGTCCATGATTTGCTTTTATTTGAGCCTTTTTGCTATAGTTTTTGTGGTTATGATTATTTCTTTCCTGGTGTGTGTTGTTAGTTAAACTTTTGATTTAACCTACAACTATATTTCTCATTAAAAGTCAGTTGTGGTCATTGACAGCATAATTAATATCAGGTTGTGAGTGATGAGTGAGTGAAGTAGCCTAGTTGCTAATGAGTTGTTATGTTATTGTTTACTTATACCTTTACTTTCAGCACATCGGACAGTTCCATTCACACTTATAGGCCTATATGGTTATGGTATCCTATTCAATCCAGTCTGTGGTGCTGGATTGTGGAGTTTGTTTATCCTTTTTCTTCATCAGAGCCTTTTGCATTAGGTTCTATTGACATTAACTCCTTGTATGCGTCACCAGTGTTTGTGTAGACTGTGTGTTTGTGAAAGAGCATGTGTGTGCTCATCAGTCTTCATGCCTAAAGTTAACCAATCTAATCAGTGAAGGTACCAAGTACTAGCCAGTTTGAGGCAGATTTGGGCAGGTCATGGCTTCACCATCCAAGGGGAAAACATTGGCAATTTGGCTCACAGATACTACTGAATGGTGAGCATTAGGGGGATTTAGAAGTGGGTATACTCAATGCTGACTGAAAAATTTGTAGCTATACTCCATATACCGCTGTATACCCTGGACTACATCACTGTGTGTGACTATATAGGCATGTGGGTGTGTGTTGGTTTTGTGAGGGAGGGCTGTGGGGTGGCTGTGTGTGCATAGGGGGGTGGTGGGGTGGGGGTTCCATGTCACGGCTGTTGTGGCCAGGGTGGTTGTGGCTGCCATCGTTCTTGCAGTGTGGTTGGGATGGGCTTGGAATGTTTGGGGGTGCCTGTGTGCGCCTGAGGCAATTCCACCAGGTTTCATTTGGGGAGAGCAGGTGGAGTGACACACACGGTGTGCCTCCTGTTGGTGGAGGCATCAGGGTCCCCTTCTGTGTGTTGTCTGCTAGTTGGGCTGGCCTTGGGATCCTCTTTGTTGGCCCCTAATCCTTAGAGGGGCACGGTTGTGGTTGCATGGCTGTATTCATCACTGAGTGAACCTCAGTCTCTTTGCCTTATCATCTTTGCTTTACAGTGATACAGTCACTTGGTCGCAGGAGATTTACGAAAAGAACTGCTGTTGTGTGGATTTGTTGCTGGTATTATTTGTGCTGTCGTCACCCTGACGGCCACTTCATGAATTATTTTGTCGTAAGGTGAATGTACATCAGCCCTATGGGCAACTCACGGCGCTGTTAAGTTGATTGTAGGAAGATGTTACTCTGTTTCAGAATATTTCAATCGATATATACAGTATATAAACAGTGGCCATGTTCCAAAAGTCCCATCTCTTGATCATCGCATTTAAGATGGCAATTATGCCCTGTCTGTCTGTACATCTGTAGTCATGTCCACTTTCACCTCTGCAAAAAAATGAACACAGTTTAATCTTAGAGTACTGTTCTTTCATTCATTTTCTGACCCGCTTTATCCTCCAGATGGTTGCAGGGGTACTGGAGCATATCCCAGCATTAGAAATGTCCATGCATAATTTGGTGATTATTGATGCTCTTTTCAGACATTAAACTACGTTAATCTTTTTTACACTGAGTTTTTGAATGCATTAGTATACGTTTTACGTGTTTGGGATCGTGCACTGTCCATGGTGCTGAATCACGTGTTACTGTACAATATGCAGGAAAACTGACCTGCACTGTTATAAATTAGGAGCCATTATGAGACATCAAATGAAGACATCTGAAGCAGAAGATATAAGAATAAAACAAAGATACACAAGAATAATAGAGGGAAGTGAATGTTAAAATCATCACCATCACCGAGTGTGTAACCCTAACTGTCCATCACGCACATCCATCACCCTGAACCTCGTCCTTGTGGACAGTGGACTGCGCATTATCTCTCTGCAGATTTGGTGTTGTTTCAAGTTTATTTTTCTGTTAATAAAACACTTTAATCCCTTCAGCTTTATTCCATTCACTCTGTTTTAATGGTTTGTATTCGATCCCCTCTAAGAACAGCACCAGTGCCAGAATGACGCACTACAGCCTATAGAAACACCTTATGCCCACCTTAAGAAAGTCGTGCCAATCTGTCTCTACATTTGTTCGTGTGAATGTTGTAAGGGACCCCTAATAACAACATAAAGTGTTCTTGTGATCTACTAGCGGCCAGCACAGGAACATGTGGGCTCTGGAAAGGTCCCCTGATCCATGAACATCATATATTGTTCATAGGTTGTTCATAAGGCATTAGTTAGGGTGCCCTGTGAAAGTGGATTTCGTAGTGCTTTTGTGGAAAGTCTTGCGCAAGATCATCCACCTGGCAACAATTTTAAAAATGGTCTACAAACTCTCCATTCTGATGTCTGCCTGGAATAAGTCATACAAAATCATTCATTAATTGTTTGCACAGTGTTCGTAGCCGTTTGTAATGGCATTTGTGACTGAGGCTTGAGAAATATTTCCTCACCATTGATCTTCAGTCTACTGTTCACGTCCACCTGCTTCTAAGCACACTGAGCTGCAGCCTGGACTTGTGCTGCATTTGAAGGAGACCACTCGGGTTGCCCAGCAATGAAGATGCCACCACTGTCCATACTAACGTTACCATTGTTCATGTCTCCACAAATCCCTGTCATCATCTACTACCATTGTCACTGTCAAGCCATTGCCACCATAAGCTAAGTCTACTGTCCACAACACCTCATCCTACCCATCACAGCTGGTTACCTACAAAGTGCCTCTATAGCTTCACCAGACCAGCTAGCCATTAGCCTGAAGATACGCCAGCACCTGGAAAGCTTACAACCCTTTCCTGCTACACCACAGTTTCCACCTCCCCTCTCCCTCATTACATCAATAAATGCTGTTGTTGCTTTCATTCTGGTTGTCTGACTCTGCACATAGTCCAAAACGTGCAGTTTTGGTTTTCTTTCAGACTAAATCTGTGTCCAAACACATGCTTTGAGTTCATCTTCTACATCTCCATGTTGTTAATGTTAGTCATCAGTCAGTAACTAACGCTTGTACATCCCTGTGTTCCTGAATGCAGCAGCTGTATGGAGGTTGACGTGTTGACTACCTGGTCTATAATGTGGATGTAGCCATTGATTGCAGGCAGGTTGTGGGTGAGGATGGAGGCGTTGCCAACGCGAATCACCTGTAACAAAACCAAACTTCATTATTTGGCAGTGGGTTGTTACTTTTGGACATCGTCCTTTTTCGTCTTTGTTTCCGGCAGTGTTGACAGGAATAAGGCAGGTTTGGTACATATGCGGGTGTAATGAGACCAGGTCCTCACCCCGCTGCTGTTGCTGATCTCCCATTGGGTGGGGGGGTTTAGGGTGGGTACCCGGCTGCCCATCAGTTTGTCCAGATCTTCCACAGAATGGATACCATACAGGAAGTGAGCTCTAGGAAAGGTTAAGGTTAACACTGAGTATAAGAGAAATGTGTTTGGACACAGTCTGGCTGAAAGTTCTGGATATAACTGAGCAAATAGACCAAGAGCCAGAATGTTTCAGCTTGTATTCGTAAAGTGTGTGCATTTAGATGACTGACCTGAGGAAGTGGCTGAGGTGATGTCGGCTGGTCCAGAACGAGTCCTGGGCTGGAGTCATGTTCCTCAGAGCTGCTGTGGACGGAGCCAACACAGTGACGTTTCCACTCAGGTCCTCTGTGCACTGACTGTCCCTCTGCATGTCAACACAAACACCACCCATAAAGACCCTCACAGACCCATACTCTATTTTTAACCTTAAAAAACCTTAAAATTCTTAACTAATTTATGATCATTTATTCTAATATTATCATCTGTATTTTACATTTTTTAGTATATTTCATGTATTTTCCTATATTCAATTCACTGATTATGTAGATGTTCATTAAAGCTCAGATTAAAGTTGAGGGTTATTATATCAGAAAGAGATTGGAAAAATGAAGGAAAAGTGCCTTTTTCAGTCCAATCTGTAACTGAACATAAACCCAGTGTGTCCATCCACTGTCATTGATCCAACTCCATGGATTTTACTCGTGAATCAATGTTGTAGAAGATGACAGTGTTTCCACGTTCACTACGGCGCCTCTGGATGTCCAAATGGGTCATATCTGATGACCATGAAAAGATGAATAACTGTATTTTACACCAATTATTTACATGTATTAATAGGATGAGTGGATCAACAGGTATTAAACAGTTTAGATCAGTAGATGGTTTGGGTTAAAGGTGGATGTAAATTATTGATTGTACACTATGCTTTCAAAGTAGTTTCTCTAGCACTGGGGATGTGATCAGTTTCCTGGAGAGACTGAAACATAGATGTAGAAAAACTACAAAAGAACATGACTTGACTGTTGGAGATACTAAAAGACTGAAGGAGTGTTGAATTCCACGATGACTGAAAGATTCCAAACAATGAGTTGTTTGAATACTTGATAAATGACTGATTGGACTCTTCACAGCAGGTGGAATTTATATAATGATTATGTGTTAATATTATTTTATTTATACCTGGATGAGTCTGTAGAAACTGTACAGTTTTATATTCATGTCCAGCTCCTAAACAAACACAAACATAGTCAGTTAAAATCATGTCCACCTTTGAATCATTCTATTATATCTGAGACTCGTTCCATCCTAGGTGTGATACATACCTCCAGGACAGAGCCGTAGCAGATGTTTCCGTTACCGGCATACCCATCAGGACATGTGCAGGTGTGAGTTCCACCTACCTTTAGCTCACATGTCGCCTGACAAAAAAACCACAGAGATCAGACCAGATGGAAAGGATTTATTTTGAAAATAACTTTACTAAATACATCAAACACACGCTGTTAAACATCATCAGTCTGGTCAGAGGTGTGTGAAATATTCTATCAACCCTCAGTATCTATTATTTACAAAACTGGTATTGTGTGTCAATGTCAACTTCATCAATGAGCAGATTATTGTGCATTTCTTTGCACTATTTCTAAAATATATGAATATTATAATATACAGTAGGTCCTTTCCACTTAACCCGTGAAGGATGCAAAGCTCAAACTGAGTCCGTTGCATCATGGATTTCATACTTCTGTTGTATAATTAATTTACAAAAAAACTACATTCTGAACTATGTACACATACAGTCCTGATGACACTCCTAATGAACAGCCTATTTCAGTTTAATTGTTGTTTTCAATAAATTGCTTACTCAAAAAAATGTTTTTGTCTCACTCCCGTTTCTTCTATTTTGCATTTGGAAGCTCTACTTATAACCTTGTTAAGATCCAACACGGCAAAATTCATGCAATTTTTCAACTGGTCTTAAGCTTTTGATCAGGAGTGTATGTATAAATACAATGAATGGGTATTTATGAATGAATGAGTAAATTTTTTAAAAAAAAGTTTCAATGCTGATGTAATCTGTAGTTTCGTCTGTAATTATGTGTGTGTGTGTGTGTGTGTGTGTGGGGGGGGGGGTGTTATGTTCTACTTATTCAATAAGTAGGCCTACTTAGCGTAGAAAAAAAATCCCTTCACACGCTGATCTTCCAATTACCTCTGAAAGGTGCAGTGTCACGTATAATTTTTACCCCTGTAATATTTTTGTACTTCTGGTGTTTTGCATATGCGCACTATGTGGGTAAATTTGGTACAGCACGCAGCATGCTGGTTTTACACCCATATTATTTTTACCCCCATTAACTGTGTAATTTTGAATATCCAAATAAAGTTACATTTACTATAGTAAATGTAACTAAGCGGGGTAAATTCAGTACAACAGGTTTCACTACCGGATGTTTACATTGAAAAGAACGTGGTGGCACATGCCGAAGATTTGGAGCATGATAATTCTTAGGGGGTAAAAAAAACACAGTACAGTAGTAATAATAATAGTAATAATTGTAAAAAAAATAGTAATAGTACTACTACCACTACTACTACAACTACTACTACTAATAATAATAATAATAATAATAGTAGTAGTAACAGTACTGATAGTAATAATAATCATAATACTAGCAATAGTAGTAATAGTAATACTAATAGCACTAGTAATAGTAATAATAGTTATTAGTAATACTGTAGTAATAATAGTAACATATGATGTAGGACACTAAAGACTGACTGAAGGTGGATCTTATGAAGCTGTTCATGACACACACAGTGCTGATTGTATGCTCATGTAGCATTAAAACATTATGGAGAAAATTAATTGGAAATAGTGAATAAATAGAATATGACATGTCTGTCATGTTTTAAATCAGGGCATGGACGAGTGTGTTAGTTTTGTTTGTTCGTTCGTGTGTGTGTGTGTGTGTGTGTGTGTGTGTGTGTGTGTGTACCAGATCATGGCAGCCTCCATTGTTTGTCAGGCAGGGGTTAATGAGGTCACAAACCATCCCATCTCCCATGTAACCTTTTTTACACACACACTCACTCTACACACACACACACACACACACACACACACACACACACACACAGATAAGTTGGAATCTATCTATCTATCTATCTATCTATCTATCTATCTATCTATCTATCTATCTATCTATCTATCTATCTATCTATCTATCTATCTAAGCTGTACATTTATAGTAATGTTACCATGGACTGAAATATGTGCCACAAGAAACTGAATTTGAATAATTTATATTTGAATTTGTATTGTTTAATTTGAATCATTACATTGAACTGAATCTTTCCATTCCATTATCCTCCACTTTATCAGGGGCAGGGTCGGGGGAGTAACAGTCTAAGCAGGGATGCCCAGACTTCCCTCTCCCAAGACACCTCCTCCAGCTCTTCCAGGGGGACTCTGAGGCGTTCCCAGGCCAGTCAAGAGACATAGTCTCTCCAGCGTGTCCTAGGTCTTCCCCAGGGTCTCCTCCCAGCGGGACATGACCGGAACACCTCCCCAGGGAGGCGTCCAGGGGACATCCAAAACAGATGCCCGAGCCACCTCAGCTGGCCCCTCTCGATGTGGAGGAGCAGCGGCTCTACTCCGAGCTCCTCCCTGGTGACTGAGCTTCTCACCCTATCCCTAAGGGTGCGCCCAGCCACCCTATAGAGGAAGCTCATTTCGACTGCTTGTATCCGGGATCTTGTCCTTTCGGTCATGACCCAAAGCTCATGACCATAGGTGAGGGTAGGAACGTAGATTGACCGGTAAATTGAGAGCTTCGCCTTTTGGCTCAGCTCCTTCTTCGCCACGACAGACCGGTACAACGACTGCATCACTGCAGACGCTGCAATATCACGCTCCATCCTTCCCTCACTTGTGAACAAGACCCCAAGATACGTGAACTCCTCCACTTGGGGCAAGGGCTCCCCACCGACCTGCAGAGGGCAAACCACCTTTTTCCGGTTGAGAACCATGGCCTAAGATTTGGAGGTGCTGATCCTCATCCTGCTCGCTTCACACTTGGCTGCAAACCGCCCCAGTGCACGCTGGAGGCTCGATGAGGCCAACAGGACAACGTCATCCGCAAAAAGCAGAGATGAAATCCTGTGGTCCCCAAACCGGACCCCCTCCAGCCCCTGGCTGCGCCTAGAAATTCTGTCCATAAAAATTATAAACACAATCGGTGACAAAGAGCAACCTTGCCGGAGTCCAACATGCACCTGGAACAGGTCTGACTTACTGCCGGCAATGCAAACCAGGCTCCTGCTTCAGTCATACAAGAACCGGACGGCCCTTAACAGAGGGCTCTGGACCCCATACTCCTGAAGCACCTCCTACAAGATATCACGAGGGACACAGTTGAATGCCTTCTCCAAATCCACAAAACACATGTGGACTGGTTGGGCGAACTCCCATGAACCCTCGAGCACCTGATGGAGGGTATAGAGCTGATCCAGTGTTCCGCGACCAGGACGAAAACCGGATTGTTCCTCCTGGATCCGAGGTTCGACTATCTGTCAGATCCTCCTCTCCGGTACCCTGGAATAGACTTTCCCCAGGAGGCTGAGGAGTGTGATCCCCCTGTAGTTGGAGCACATGTTGTATTGTATTTTTGTAATTTCTAAAGTTACAAATTTACCCTTCCTAAAAAGGGGGACCACCACCCTGGTCTGCCAATCCAGAGGTACTGTCCCCGACTGCCAAGCGATGTTACAGAGACGTGTCAGCCAAGACAGTCCCTGCACATCCAGAGACTTAAGGTACTCAGGGCGAATCTCATCCACCCCTGGTGCCCTGCCACCAAGGAGCTTGCCAACCACCTCGGTGACTTCAGCTTGGGTGATGCACCTCTGAGACCTCAGCCTCTGCTTCCTCCATGGAAGACATGGCAGTGGGATTGAGGAGATTCTCGAAGTATTCCTTCCACTGTCCGACAACATCCCCAGTCGAGGTCAGCAGCTCCCCACTTCCACTGTAAACAGTGTTGGTGGGGAACTGCTTTCCCCTCCTGAGGCATCAAACAGTTGGCAGAATTTTCTCGAGGCCGACCGATATTCCTCCTCCATGGCCTCCCCAAACTCCACCCAGACCCAAGTTTTTGCTTCCACAACCGCTTGGGCTGCAGCACGCTTGGCCTTCCGGTACCCATCAGCTGCCTCAGGAGTCCCACGAGCCAGCAAGGCTCGATAAGACTCCTTCTTCAGCTTGACGGCAATCCCTTACTTCTGGGGTCCACCATCGGGGATTGCCACCATGACAGGCACCGGAGACACTGCGGCCACAGCTCCGAGCAGCTGCTTCGACAATGAAGGTGGAGAACACGGTCCACTCAGACTCAATGTTCCCAGCCTCCCCCGGGATCTGGGAGAAGCTCTTCCAGAGGTGAGAGTTGAAGACCGCGCTGACATCAGGCTCTGCCAGACGTTCCCAACAGACCCTCACGACACGTTTGGGCCTGTCGAGTCTGTCCGGCTTCCTCCTTTGCCAGCGGATCCAACTCACCACCAGGTGGTGATCGGTTGACAGCTCTGCCCCTCTCTTCACCCGAGTGTCCAAAACACATGCAACTGAATCTGCATAGTATGATTTAAAAATTGAATTTATTAGTTTGGAACTGAAGTCCAATAAACTTGAAACTGAATGTAAGATTATGATTATTGTTTAATTTGAATCATTGCATTGAAAAACTGAATCTGAATAGTATAATCTGAAATTTAATTTATTAGTTTGGAACAATGGAATAATTGGAATCATTTCTGTTACCACTTCTGGGTGACATGACAAAACTGTTAAGACTGAGTAAATGGGTTTAAATAACTTCACTGCTGAAAATGGTAAGTGTTTGGTTTCTTTAAATTTTTTTATATGTTTACATATTTTTGTCTAATTTTATTAATAACAGTAATGTTTATATTGTAGCGTAAGTGGAAGCTCTGTGTCAAGTTTGAGCACAAGTTGTGCTTCTAATTTGACAAGCAGGAAGAAGCATATTGGAAAAATCACAACAGGATAGCCATTGCTCTGCCTATGGCTCTCACTCAGGGTGCAACTTTAGAAATTACAAAAATACAAAAAAAAAAACAAAAAAAACCAAAAAGGCCAGTAAACATTTCCATACACATACTAAGTCAAAACTAGTACTAACACAACAACCCTGCTGAATTCTTGCACATAAAAATAACACATTTATAACAAAATATCCACTGCCCATAATGCACTGTGGCAAACATGCCACACTGCCCCCACCCAGCTGGTTAGCTGTCCCCAGCAACCACAAAGTCCCTCAAATGCTGAGGAAGTCGGCATTGGCGCCGCGCCCGTGTAGGTGGGCTCCTGGGAGTCTCCAACGACTGATGCTGGACCACCGGACCCTGTTCGTAAGTGTCTGCCTCGGGTGCAGTTGGGGTCATGGGCTGGTAGGGAGCAAGCCGGGCACAGTGGAGCACCACATTTCTATTCTTCTGAGAAAGCCGCACTCTGTAGACGACATCAGACAGTCTATCCAGCACCGTACATGGTCCCACCCAATGGGACATTAATTTTGGTGAAAGGCCCTTCTTTCACTCCGGACAGTAAACCCACACCTGCGCCCCTGGGGTGTACACATTGACCTGAGACCGGGTATCGCAGGCCCGCTTCTGACGGAATTCTGCATCCTTTAAGGATTCTCTGGTCATCTCATGAACCTTCCTGAGCCGCTCACGAAGGTTGAAAAGGTAGTCCAGCCCAGGTTCACCAACTACCTCTGGCGCAGGAAGGGGGCCAAACACTAAATCCACTGGCGTTCTGAGCTCTCGCCCGAACATGAGAGCTGCTGGGGTGCACCTTGTTGACTCCTGTACTGCTGTCCGATATGCCCACAGGACCAGTGAAAGATGCAGGTCCCAGTCCCGTTGCTGGGGCGGCGGGACAGAGAATCAGCATTGGCATGGAGACGGCCTGCCCGGTGGCGGATCTCCAAGTCAAACTCTTGTTACGTCTCCAGCCAATGGGCCAGCTGTCCTTCTGGGTCCCTGAAGTTGAGGAGCTAGGTCAAGGAGGCGTGGTCTGTGCGCAGCAGGAATCTCCGTCTGTAGAGGTATGGCCGGAAATGACGAAGACTTGCGACAACTGACAGCAACTCTCGCCGGGTGACACAGTACTTCCTCTCTGGCCGGGAGAAAGAGCAGCTGAAGTAGGCAATGACCTGCTCTCCCTGCTCCCCCTCCTGGGACAGAACTGCTCCAAGGCCCACATTGCTGGCATCAGTGTCAGGGATGAAAGGCCTCTGGAGGTCAGGATACGCCAGCACTGGAGCCCTGACAAGGGCTGCCTGGGGCTGGGTAAAGGCCTGGGCACAGTCTTCGCTTATTTTGAACACCTGCCCCTTCTGGGTCAGCTGATGCAAGGGACTGGCAATGGTAGCAAAACCGGGTATGTACCGGCGATAGTAGGAAGCTAGGCCCAGGAAGCTCCGTAGCTCTTTGACATTTCGTGGTACCGGCCAGTCCCTTACTGCCGTGACCTTAGCAGGATCAGTGGATACTCCTGCTGCACTGACCACATGACCCAGGAAAGCGGTCTCTCTGCGGAAGAGATGGCACTTCTTTGGGTTGAGTCGGAAGCGGGCTTGTCAGATAGCTTGGAACACTTCCCTCAGGTTGTCCAGCGCTCCCTCGAAACCCACAGAATGCACCAGGAGGTCATCTAGGTACACAACGCAGCGGGTCCAGGGGATTTCAGCCAGCACCCTCTCCATCAAGCACTCAAAGGTGGCAGGGGCGTTGCAGAGGCCGAATGGCATCACCTTACACTGCCACAGTCCCTGGCCAATGGTGAAAGCTGTCTTCGGCTGGTCCTCTGGAGCCAATTCCACCTGCCAGTAGCCACTGCAGAGGTCGAGGGAGCAGAACCAACGGGAACCAGCAATATAGTCGAGGGCATCGTCGATCCTAGGAAGGGGGTAGGAGTCTTTCCTGGTGACGGCGTTGAGGCGGCGGAAGTCGACACAGGGCCGCCATGAGAGATCTTTCGTCTTCACAATGACCATAGGGGATGCCCAGGGACTGCAGGATGGCTCAATGACACCTGCTGCTGCCATTTCTCTTATCTTCTCCTCAGCTGCAGCTCTTTTGACAAATGGCATGCAGTGTCAATGTGGTGCTGTACCAGGTTGGCATGGGTGCAATCTATGTCCCTAGCTGCAAAGATGTCGGTGAACTGGTCTAGGAGCTCTCGTAGCTGACATTGTTGGTCTTGGTCCAACCCCACACAGCTGCAATGATACAAGTCCTCAATGGACTGCTGCATCTCAGGAGAAGGCACCAGTGGGGATGGTGAGCCATACTCAACTGTTGGGGGTACAACAGCAGTACTAATGGTCTCAGGAGCTCTTTTGATAAACTCTTTTGTTAGTGGAACTACATCCCCACTGGTCACCGCTGATGTGGGGGGGTCCTGGTTGACCGCAAACGCACAGAAAGCACCTTCATTGCCGACAGTGTGGAGGGCTATTGCTTCTGAACCCAGGTATAGTGTGGCCCTGGGAACATTCACCACAGCACCCCATGCAGACAACAGGTCCAAACCAATAATGGAGGCATCTTGGATGTCAGCCAGCCAGAACTTATGACTGACATTATGGCTGGTGACAGTCACGGAGAGGCTCTTCACCCCCCACATTCTGGCATGCTGACCTGTCACTGTGACATTGGACTTCCTGGTTGTGGCCCAACCTCGAGGTTTTGGTAGGTCTGTGCCTGGCAGCATCCTGATCTGGACCAAGGAGATGGTGGATCCAGTATCCACTAAGGCTCTGCAGTTGACACCACTGATTGAACAGTCTAGATAGAGTCCTGTGGTATGGCCCAAACAACCTACTCGAGGTGTAGGGGAAGGTTCAGCCTTTGAGGATGGCAGTTCCCCTGTTATGCCACCCTGCTCTAGTTTAACTGTGGCTGTGGTGCTGGACTCTTTGGGGTCGGAGCTGGACAGTAGCGTGCGATGTGGCCAGGCTCCCCACGCTGATAACACCCCTCTGACGAGTGCCGTGCTGTTTTCTTGGGAGTCCGCTGGGGACGCCTTGGGGAGAAGACAACAGCTTGATGAGCCTCTCCCTCCTCACCACTCCCCTCACTGTCTACAGAGTGAGACTGGCATGCCCTGGCAAAGGAGTGCTCTTTTGAAGCCAGGACCAGTTCTACCCCTTCAGCTTCTCTCAACACTGCGGACACGGTTCTGGGGGAGGCTAGTCGGATATGCTCTTAAAGGCGCCCCGGCTGGAGTCCATGTATAAAAGCCTGGAGGGCCAGCTCTTCCTGTGCAGCAGGGTCAAACGTTGGATAGCCCTGGCATGTGTAGCATTGTATATCAGCAAGGTAGGCACTTAACCCTTCTCCCATTCTACGTCGACGGCTGTACAGCTTGTCTCTAACACCCTCAGTGTCAATACAGCGGCCAAAGCAACGTTAAAGTGCCCCCTGGATGGCTAACCAGTCAAGCTGCTCTTTCGATTGCAAATCAGTAAGGATCTGTAGGACTTTGCCCTCCAGGGAAAGGGCTACATGTACTGCCACTTCTTCTGTGGACCAGCCATTGACTTGGGCTGCCAACCATGCCTGGATGATGTAGGTCTCTGGTGGCTCCTCCCCATTGTACTGTGGCAGCTTTATGGTGCTTCGCTTGGCACCCTCTGGTGTGGTGAAGAGCATACTGCCACTGACAATACTGACAGGAGGGGCCACAGTTGGAACACCGCTGAAGGTACTCTCACCGTCTGTCATCATATTGGCCTGTGGTTCAGCTAACTGTGGACCCATCCATTAATGAGGCTTCTCCTTTGGGTGGACATCACTGGACTCATCTGGCCATCTGCTGGGCATACTGTCTCTTGGTGTCCGCCGACGTGTTTTTGGACATGCACCTCCAGCCATTTCCAGCTGGGCAGTGAAATCTTCAATTTCTCTGATGCTCTCTGCCATGTCACTATCCCACTTCTGACACCAATGTAGCACAGGTGGGAGCTTGGCAGGAAGTCAGCTCTATGTCAAACTTAACCACAAGTTGTGCTTCTAATTTGACAAGCAGGAAGAACCATACTGGAACAATCACAACAGGATAGCCATTGCTCTGCCTATGGCTCTCACTCAGGGTGCAACTTTAGAAATTACAAAAATACAAAAAAAAATACACAAAAAGGCCAGTAAACATTTCCATACACATACTAAGTCAAAACTAGTACTAACACAACAAGCCCGCTGAATTCTTGAACATAAAAATAACACATTTATAACAAAATACCCACTACCCATAATGCACTGTGGCAAACATGCCACAATATTATGGTTAAACAAGTCTGGCAATTTATATTTACGAGCAGGCGGGGTTGCCTGAGGTTATATATGGTGGCCGCGGCCCATCCTAATCAATCTGTTCATTGATCTGTTCACCATCAGCAGGAGCACACAGCCCATTGGTATGTAACAAACGCTATCAGCTAATGTAGACTGCTAACAGTGTTTAATCATTAATAGATGCTTGTGTATGTTATCATTTATCATGTTAAATTAGCGTTACTTTACAGTGGAAGGATGTTTATGTTTGTTTAACTATGGGTTGCGGGAATGCGGAAGTTTGGCTGTGGCGTGAGTGCTAATTATCAATGCTAGCCGTATCTTACGTTGCCTTAAATATTCTTTAAGATAACAATGCTGGCGACTGTCATAGTAAACGCCGTAGTAAGCGGCAACATTTAATTCTTAATCTGTAACAATGTCGTGCTGCAGCGCATTTTGGGTTTGTATACATTGTGGTCGGCATGTGTAGTTATTAGCCCACAGGCTCCCATTCATAAAAATGCTACGGTGGTGCTGGAATGCACTTTGCACATGCTCCAAGGACGCTAAGCCTTCTGGTTAATGTAGTTTCCGGGTTAATATAGTCACTGTAATCAGTCTAATGTGTTGTGTCTTTTAAGTCTGTTTTGTTATGTGAGAGTTGACTTTGTTTGCTTGTTGTTGGTGTTTTATGTGTGAAGAGTATGTTGTAATCATGAATTTCTATGTGTCTGTTTCTATTTAAAGGTTTATGACCTGTGCTAAAATCCTGTGGTAAAATAAATAAACAAGAAAAGGATAAACACGAGTCATAACATTGTGTGCTGCCTGTCCAGCCTTTTCGGAGGACTAAAATTTTGAAAAGTCCAAACAATTTCAGTTTCTCTGAAATGATATTTGATTCTTATTGAAAATTCAACTCAATATATTTTCACATTCAGTTCTTACAATTCAAATTCCCTTCCCAGAATTCAGTTTCAATTTACTGTGACAGTTACTGTGACAGACATCTGGGCCGTTAAAGAAGAGTAAACAAGCACAGATACACAGGACAGTCAAATTTTGAGAGAAATCAAAGAATTCCGCCAGGAAACTGCTCGAAATTTTGACGTGGTGAAGAAGGACATAAGTGAGATTAAGAAAAAAATCAAAGAGCTGGATAAAAGGATGAATGAAGTGGAGTCGAGGATTGCAGTAAATGAAGACCAGGAAGTCACACTGTCAAAGGTACTGATTCATAGCCTTCATATTCAAAAGAATTTGGTGGAAAGATGTGAGGACTTTGAGGGACGATCGAGAAGGAAGAATCTGAGAATTTATGCAGTGCCTGAAAAGTCCGAGGGAAGACACATGATCGGGTTTGTGGAAAAGGCCTTACGAGACACACTGAAAATGGAGGGGGCCATACTGATTGAAAGTGCACACCGTTCTGGACAGCTGATCCAGCACAACAGCAACAAACCCAGATCCACTGTAGTTTGTTTCCAAAGTTATAAAGTGAGACAGATGGTGCTTTGGGCCGCTTGGGAGTAAAAGGAGATTCGGCTGGAGAACAATACCCAGATTTATTTTGATGAAGATTTCACCACCAAAGTGTTTCAGGAGAGGGCAAAATACAGGGATGTCCAAAAGCAGCTGAAGGAGAGAGGGATAAAAGTGCGTGTGCTTTTTCCTGCAAGGCTGAAGATAACAGAGGCAGGAGGAAAGGTGAGGATGTTTCGGGATCCCTGGCACACAGCAGAGGGGCTGCGCGAATATGGCATTACCATGGAGACGACGCCCAGAGAGTCCGACTTGGAGTCCATGCTGAAGGCTGCCGGGTGGGAGACAGTGCGCAGGAGGGGCACGAACCCGGCAAAGGAGATGATGTCTGGAGTAAAGGCATTGCTGAGCATTATGAAAAAGTACGAAGAGGAAGAAGGAGAAGAAGACATACAGTGAAAAGTAAGTTTAAAGTCAAAGCCCTTTCAGAAACATAGTTGAAAGAAGAGAAAGGTATTGATTTTCATATGCACAGTTATGATTTGTATTATGTCAACCAAACCAATACGAGAGGAGGGGGAGTGGCCTTATTTTGTGACAATAACATGAAATGTAGGCCAGTTGAAAATATGACTACTGCAATCGACACTGTAATGGAATGTATAACTGTGGAATATGAAATTAAGAGGATGCATAATATTGTTGCTTCATGCATATAGAGATCTCCAGGGTCAGACAGTGAACTATTTAAGGACAAAGTGGAAGAACTGATTAGGTGAAAATAAACCTATATTCTCTGTGGAGACCATAACATAAATCTGATAAAAGTATCTACACATAGCGTAACATCTGATTTTTTGGACATATTATATAGTAGGGGTTTATACCCAGTGATAACTAAGCCTAGTAGGATTACCTCAACTGCAGCCACATTAATTGATAATATATACATAAATATACTGGACAACAAAGTCACAATTGGGCTAATTAGAAATGATATAACTGACCATTTACTTATATTTGTGGCGTATGGCTGTCATATGGAGATGAAGAATAAGGAGAAAGTTTATAGGCAAGTAAGAGTGAGAACTGATGAAACAGTAGATCAGTTTCAGAATGATCTCACAGAAGAATGGACTGGGGTGTTTGTTGGAAATGTCAATGATGCATATGAGGTTTTTCTAAACAAGTACATGACACTGTATGATAAGAACTGTCCAAAAATACAATATAAGCAAAAAAATTATTCTGAGAAAAAGCCCTGGATAATGAAGAGTTTACGGAAGACATGTAAAAACAAAAAATAATTTATAGAGAGACTATGAAATTTAGAACACAGACAGCAGAAAAGAAATATAAGGTATATAAAAAATAAATTCACAACCATTCTGAGACAAGCAAAAACACCAGTGTCCTGGGTCAGTTTTCATGCTTCAGTGAACAACGCTAATTTGAATTGTACAAAATAAAAGCCTTTTGCGGATGGAAGTGTAAGGGTTAATTTGAGATCTGTCGCCATGGATGACAAGTATGGAGCTATTCATGAGCTATAGGTTTTGTATATGAAACAATAAAATTTGAAACTGAAAATTCAAGTTTTGATCTTCAATTTTGAAAAATTCAAATTAAAAATGTGTATATGAAAAGTTTTTTAAGGTTAAATATAATGTTGATTCACTTTTGTAATTCTTTTGGAAAAATTATTTATTTTCATTGTTCACTTTTATATATATTTTAATATTTTTGTTCAAAGTGTTTTTTATGACATATCAAGTCACAGAAAAAATATAATACAGTCATTGTTCTTTTTTTGTTTTTAAACCCAAACCCACAAACATTCCCACCCTGTTGCACCAAAAAAAAAAAAAAAAAAAAAAAAAAAAGGATAATTGACAATAAAAATAATAAATAAATAAGAAATACAGATATTAGTCACAGACTTAATAAGACTATTGTGGAATAAGTGAGGGATCTACCTTTTTTATGTGATTCAGAACAGGTTGCCAGGTACTGAAAACTTATTGGCACATCCTCTTATAGAATATCTGATTTTTTCCAATGTTAAATGATGTAAAAGATCTAGAAACCAAGATTTGAATGTTGGAGGTTGTTTATCTTTCCATTTTAGTAGTATTAGTCTACAAGTTAGAAGAGTGGTGAAGGCAATTAGATTTTAACAGGGTGGGGAAGCAAAATTTACAATATTTTGAGGCAGGGATTGAAAGACAGTGTATGACCAATTAGTTTATTGGAAGTCATGAGAATTTATTTGCCACAAGAAAATTTACATAATAGAAAATGTTTTTATTCTATGTGTCCTCCTTCTTTCTCAATAACTGCCTTCACACTTCCTGAAACTTGCGCAAGTGTTCCTCAAATATTCAGGTGACAACTTCTCCCATTCTTCTTTAATATTATCTTCCAGACTTTCTCGTAATAGTTTTGCTCATAGTCATTCTCTTCTTTACATTATAAACAGTCTTTATGGACACTCCAACTATTTTTGAAATCTCCTTTGCTGTGACGAGTGCATTCAACAAATCACACACTCTTTGACGTTTGCTTTCCTGAAATACTCATATGGGCAAAAGTTTCTGAAAAGGTATGGATAATAGTGTTAGGTATGATTATGACATCAATATATGTTTGGTTTCAAAACAATTGACGCAGTGCCTGCTGAGAAAAAAACAACTAAATGTTCATTGTAAATTTTGCTTCCCCACCCTGTAGATTTTTGGTTAAAATGAAAAGAATGTCATGTAATGCCAAATATTGCAATTGTTGCCTCAGGTTCAATATGAGACCCTGTTACATCAGAAAGAAATTTAAATATAGACTGCCAAAAGTTTTTCAGTTTTGAACAAAACCAGAACATATGAGACAGTGTGGCCGGTTCAGCTTCACAACGATCACAAGTAGGATTCAAGTCTGATATAATTTTTGTCAACTTCACTTTCGACCAATGCAGTCTGTGAACCACTTTGAATTGAATTACTCCATGTCTTAAACAGATTGAGGATGAATGAATGTTGTGAAGTATAGATTGCCATACATCTTCAGAAAATTCTGTGGCCAGTTCTTTTTCCCATTTTCTTTTAACACATATCAAGGGTTCCAAATTAGAGAAATTGAGAAAGTGTATATTTTGCCAATTGTTCCCTTGGAATGTGGATTTATGTCCAAAATAGTTTCAAGAAGTGAGTCAGGTGGCTGGGAAGGGAAGCAGCTGAGTGAAGAAGACACAAAACTGTGGACCTGCAGATACTTGAAGAAGTGAGAGTCTGGAATTTGAAACTTGGCTTTTACTTGCTGAAATGAGGCAAAAAGTCCATCAACATACATGTCCTTCAATGTTCTCAGTCCTTTTGCTGCCCAAATATCAAAAGAATGATCGATGACAGAAGGAATAAACATAACATTTTTTACAATAGGAGAATAAACTGATAAATCATTCAATGATAGACTTCTTCTAAACTGCATCCATATGTTAAATGAATGTTTGATCACTGGGTTTAAAGACAGTTCAGAGATTGGTCGAGACAGAGGTAGTTTCAAGCAAAGCAAAGAGCATAAAGAACCAGATCAGCATGAAACATTCTCAAGACTCAACCATTTAGGGCAGTTGTTAAGAGGAACCTTAAGCCAATACAGCAACACATGTGCATTGGCTGCCCAATAATAATACTTAAAGTTTGGTAATGATAGACCCCCATGTTCCTTGTTTCTTTGTAAAATATTCTTATGTGCGCAGTTTTTCCGTTCCATATGAATGATAATATTAATTTGTCTAGAAGTGAAAAAAATGATTTTGTCAAAAAAAATGGGTATAGATTGAAAAAGATACAGAAATCTGGGTAATATATTAATCTTTATTATACTTATTCTGCCCCCTAAGGATATCGGTAGTGTGCTCCAACATTGAAAATCTTGTTTTAATTAATCTACTAATGGAGGGAAATTTGTTTTATACAGGTGTTTATAACTGTTAGTGATCCACACTCCAAAGTATTTGAATTTGTCTTTACTTAATTTAAATGGCAAAGACCTTCGCTCAATTTGTTTGGCTACAGAATTAATGGGCATAAGCTCACTCTTCTGCATATTTACTTCATAGCCCGATATTTTCCCAAAAACATTCAGAAGAGTAAGCAGTTGTGGTAGACTCTTTAATGGGTCAGACACATACAAAAGGGTGTCGTCCACATACAGTGACACTTTATGTTCAGAGTCTTCTCTTAGTATACCCCTAATTGTGATATCATTACCTCCACCAAGGAGGTTATGTTTTTGCCAGGGTTTGTTTGTTTGTTTGTCTGTCCGTTAGTGTGCAACATAACTCAAAAAGTCATGGACAGATTTGGATGAAATTTTCAGGGTTTATTGGAAATGGGATAAGGAAGAAATGATTAAATTTTGGTGGTGATCGGGGGTGGGGGGGGCCCACGGGGGGGGCCACTGATCAGCCTTGGCGGAGGTCTGCGCTCTCCGAGTGCTTCTAGTTACATACTGCAGCTGCCAGGGGTTCAATTGCTAATGCAAACAATAATGGGGAGAGAGAGCAGCCTTGCCTGGTTCCACGCCCAAGTGGAAAAAAGGATGAAAGGTGATCTTTTGTACGAACCGCTGCAACAGGTGAAGTATATAAAATATTAATCCACGATATAAATTTTACACCAAAGCTGAATTTTTTTAAAGTGTAGTAAAGGTAGTCCCACTCCACCCGATCAAATGCTTTCTCAGCATCTAGTGATAAAATCACTTCTGGAGTATTGGGTGGAGTGGGGCTGTGAAGAATGTTAAGAAGTCTTCGAATATTATAGAATGAGTAGCGATTTTTAATAAATCCAGTCTGATCATCACACACAACTGTGGGCAGAACTGTTTCTAATCAACGCGCTAATATTTTGGCAAAGATTTTACTATCAACATTTAACAAACAGATAGGCCGATAGGACCTGCATATATATTTTTATTCTTTTTGTGAATTAATGATATAACAGCTTGTCTCATTGTTTCTGGGAGTTGACCAGAGGTGAAGGACTCGTCATAGACTGAAAGTAAAATTGGGGTCAATTCAATTGAAAACTTTTTGAAAAACTCTCTTGGAAAGCCATCTGGCCCTGGCGATTTTCCATTTTGCATTGATGCAATCGCTTTCATAACTTCCTCTTTTGAGAATGACTTCTCAAAGTCTTGTGCAGATTTTTTGTCAATGGTGGGACGATTAAATTTACTGAAAAAAAAATCAAAAAGTTGCTTATTACCAATGGACTCAGATGTATATAACTGTGAGTAATATTCTTTAAACCGCTGATTAATATCCAATGGCTCTGTTAGCTTAGTTCCAGATTTAGTGTTAATCGCTGGAATAGTCTGCTCGAGTTGTTGTTGTCGTAATTGGTGGGCCAATATCCTACCTATTTTCTCGCCATGTTCGTACATTTTATGTCTGCATTTATTTAAAAGATTTTCAGTTTGTTTTGTAGTCAATAAATTAAATTCGGTTTGAAGAGCGAAACGTTGTTTAAACAAATCAGGTGATGGAGAATGAGACATAATTTCATCCAGTTGTACAATATCGTTTTGGATTCTTTTAACTTGCTCCTGTTGAGTTTTTTTTTTAAATTTAGCACCATAAGAAATAATCTGGCCTCTTAGATATGCTTTTAATGATTCCCAAATTAAACCAGAGGACATTCCTGGAGTTTGACTGTGTACTAAATATTCATTTATTTCAGCTGAAATGAATTTAACAAAAGTTGTGTCAGAAAGAAGTAATGAATTGAATCGCCATGGTTTATATCTACAGGACCGAATCGGAAAGTTTAGAGTCATTACCAGTGGTGCGTGATCTGATACTACTATTGCCTGATATTCACTTTTACTGACCAATGGTAATAAATGACTGTCTACAAAAAAATAATCTATTCGTGAAAAACTATTATGTACTGGTGAGTAAAAAGAATAGCCTCTGCAACCAGGATTTTGAAATCTCCAGACATCAGTCATTCCATAAGTTTTGAGAAGCTGGTTAACCACTTTAGTTGACCTAGTTGGTTGTATTGTCTTAGGTGAACTATGATCTAGTGATGGTGATAGAATGCAATTAATATCACCTCCAAGAATAAGATGGTGAGTGTCTATGTTTGGCATCTTTGAAAAAAGTCCAGTGAAGAATGCGCTGTCGTCCCAATTAGGGGCATATATATTTACCAGAACAATGGGGGTGTTATTTAGTCTACCCACTACTATTATGAAGTGACCGGTTGAGTCGGTTTCCACTTTTGACGTGGTAAATGATACATTTTTCCTTATAAGAATAGCTGTACCTCTGGATTTAGAATGGAAATTGGAATGAAATAATTGTCCCACCCAGCCCCCTCTAAGTCTAAAATGGTCAAACGTGTTTAAATGTCTCTTGGAGAAAAGCAATGTCTACATTTAACTGCGTCAGGTGTGTGAGTACTTTTCTTCATTTAACCGGATGATTCAGGGACATAACTTTCCTGCTAACAAAATTTACCTGGCAAATATTAGATGGAGTATAACTTAATGGACTAGCCATTAGCATTTGAGTAAAATGATACTAAAGGATATAAGCTGAGTAATGTGATTAGATTCAAACATACAAGAGACAATCCCTTCACTAACAAGAGAGTAAGTGAAACAAAGAAAAAACAATATTAATTTAGGTGCAACAGGTACCCAATCCCAACTGTCACCAACAAGAACATGGTGATAAACTAACCCTTTACAACAATATCCACACATTACATGTTTGTCAGAACTCTAGTTTTGCAGGTTACTCTGCATAATATATTTTAAATCAAATCCAAGTCATATCTGAAGAAAAAGAAAATCCCAAAACCAAAATAGGTACATAAATAACAATTACATCAGCGTTCATTATTAGCTAGTACATCATCAAACTGATGAAAGCAAACTCAAACCTCGGCTGTTACATTGTTAACTTCAAACAGCTAAATTTACACAGTTTCCTACAGGATTAGCGGTGAAAAGTCAGATTAGAGTGCAGTCATAATGTACTCACCCAGCTGGGATGATATGAGACAGAAGGTGCATAAAGAGTTAAAAAAATAAATAAATAAATAAATAAAAAAAAAAGAACGAACAAAGCAATGAAGCTGCGCTCGTAGCATACAGGCTGCCTTACAGAATGTTGTTTTTCACATAGGTCATAGCCGCTGCTGCATCTTGAAAGTATTTTTCCGTTCCATTGTGGGTGGTTCTGAGTCGAGCTGGATGGAAAATCCTGTATCGAACACCTTCCTGTCCCCGTAAGAGCTTTTTGACTTTGTTAAAAGCTGATCTGGCGTGGGTGACACTTGGTGGGTAGTAGGGAAAGATGAAAATTGTTGTACTGTTGTGATAAAGCCTTCCAGCCTCCCGTGCACGGCGGAGAATATCCATACAGTCTTGATAGTAATGCATCTTTGCGATGATTGTTCTGGGTTTACCGTCAGCTCGTTGCATCTGTAGAGTGCGATGAGATCTGTCAATCAGCACATCTTTGTCCAGCTTTAGGGCTTGTTTGAGTAGTTTTGAAACTGAAAGTGGTGTGCTTGCGGCGTCTTCGGGTACATTTAATATTCGAATATTAGATCTCCGCATTCGTCCCTCCATGTCTAAGCACTTCTCCTGCAGCATTTCCACACTCTTCTCCAGTTTTTGAACGGTGTTTTGTAGTATGGAGATGTCGTCCGAGCAGTCAGAGAGCCCCTTTTCAAAGTCTGACACTGTGGTCTTAATTGTATCCAGGTCTGAGCGAAGGGCTGAGGTACTATTAGCCATTTCTAGCTTGCATGCTTGTAGCTCCAGTTTAACTGCGTCAAACTCACTTGCTATTACCTTCTCCAGCTCACCATGGAAAAGCACAGTCATTTCAGTTTTAATAAATGATTGTAGATCAGCTTTGAGCTCCATTATTTCTGATTGCTCAGTCATCTCAGACATGTCAGGAATGTTGCTAGCTGTGTCAGGTTTTAGCTTGCTGGTAGTAGCAGGTTTACCCGTGTACTTGAATTTGCATAGGTTGTGCGCCATTTACATTTGTAGAAATAAAGAGAGCTGTCTTGATGATGCTATATAGTCTTAGATCGTTTAGGCATATCACATTTCTGATCAAAATGTCATTTAATGTGACTTTATACAGTTTTTTTGCAGAGCTCACCAATCTTGCAACCTACTCCATTGCCTGCTCACTAGCGCCCCCACATCTATATATTTTAATATTTGAGGTTTTTTGTTTTTTTTTTTCAGTTGCATGTTTTATTTTTTCAGTTTCAGGTCTTTTTTTTCACTTTCAAATCTTTTTTTCAGTTTCAGATCTTTTTTTTTTTCACTTGCAAAACTTTTGGCCCTGATGTGGCATGGGGGCGTGGCCTCAGCTGAGAGGGGTGTGGAATCATGAGTGACAGCAAAACAAAAAGGCTTAGGGACCTTCCCAATTCATGTTGCCTTCAGGGAACGTAGTAACTAAAACCATTCAGACTCACTTGTGGGCAATGCCATCTTGAATGCGATGATCACAACAAAGGACTTTTAAGAGAGTACACGGCCACTGTTTATATACTGATCTAAATATTTCAAAAAAGTGTAAGATCTTCCTTCTAAATGGGTAGGAAGATCTTAAGCTTCCTACATCTTACGCTTCCTACACAGGGGTGCCGTACGGCCATAAGACGGCCGTAAGAAACTAATGCTCCCTACACTAATGTCTACGAACTCCAGATTTCATATGAACGAATCCATCATTCGTAAGAATCTTTGTGACCTAGGCATTAGCACTATCCTTGAAAATGACAACATCAGGTCTCAGAAAATGAAAAAAACTGGTGTTTCTGGTCCATTTTTCCATTTGTCAGGTAGTAACTTTATTTTTTGTTATTAGAAAGAGAAAACGGGAATCAATCATTTTTTTTTTTAAATTTGGTTCATCTGGTTTGACACTGAAAAAGAAAAATGCCTTGAAATTCAGATTTAATTATTCTATTTTAAAACAAAAATCAGTTAACCACTAGTTTGTCTTTTGTTTCTGGAAAGAAAATCCAATTACTAAAAAATACATGGACCATCAAGCCAGTCTATGGGTCAAGCACTTCTTCCTAGTAGTAGTTATATAGATGGTAGAGGTTTCTATCATTTGTACTAACAGTTACAGTAGTAATATATCCACTGTTAACACTTGTACTTGTAGTAATAGTATTAACAGTTATGGACATTTGTTCTAGCTATTGGTAATTAGACTAGCACCAGCTGTTCTACTTTTTAATAGTTCAAGTTCAGTTTGCTGTGCATCTATTGTATCCATGTGTCTCCCCCTACTTCCCCCCTTTTCCCCCAGTCTCTCTCTCTCTCTCTCTCTCTCTCTCTCTCTCTCTCTCTCTCTCTCTCTCTCTCACTCTTTTTCTCTTCCTTTACCCTCTCTCTTTAATCCCAACTGGTCAAGGCAGATGAGTATCCTCCAGGAGTCAGGGTCTGCTCCAGGTTTCTGCCTGTTAAAAGGAAGTTTTTCCTCACCACTGTCAGCAGTCAGAAGTGTTTGCTCTTGGAGGATTCTGTTTAGTTCTGTAAAAAGGCTTGAGAGACTGGTTTCAACCAGTTCTATATGTAAAGTGTCATGTAATGATTTGACGCTATATAAATAAAATTCGACTGATTGATAGATTGATTCCTCCGCTTCATGGCAGGTGGCAACAAATGACGATTATTATGTGCTCAAAAATGTAGATGCTGATTGGCCAAAGAGGAGTCCTGTGCATCTGTGCTTGATTACTCTTCCTTAATTACACATATGTCTGTCACAGTAAACTGAAATCAAATTTTGAAAACTGAACGTGGAAATATATAGAGTTGAATTTTCAGTGAAGATCAAATGTAATTTCAGAGAAACTGAGCTAAATTTCATAATCTTACATTCAATTTCAAGTTTATTGGACTTCAGTTCCAAACTAATAAATTCAATTTCCGATTATACTATTCAGATTCAGTTTTTCAATGCAATGACTCAAATTAAACAAGACAAATTCAAATTATGTGATTCAAATTAAGTTTCTGGTGGCACATATTTTAGCCCATATGTTACTTTTTTATTTTTTTCTGATTGATTTTTCAAAGGTCTTTTTAAAAGAGAAAGTTTGATATTTAATAAAAAATAAACGTATTTCTGTTGAATATGGTATGGTGGAATACATATTTCCATATGACAGTAGAATAGAATACAGGGTGTCCCATAAGTCTCCATACAGAGGAAAAATAAACGTTTCTTGACATAAACCATTTTTATTTATATAATATGCTCTATATGACTGCCATTTTGTCGGGAACACATTTCAGTGTGTGTCCTCCACTGCTGAAGAACTATAAAGAAGAAATATAAAGAAATACATGTTAGAACCATATGTATTATGTCTCCTATGTATG
Source organism: Sphaeramia orbicularis (assembly GCF_902148855.1). NCBI lineage: Eukaryota > Metazoa > Chordata > Actinopteri > Kurtiformes > Apogonidae > Sphaeramia > Sphaeramia orbicularis. The sequence goes on from NC_043961.1 coordinate 42,785,028, forward strand.
GAGACCTATGGGACACCCTGTAGAATAGAATAGAATAGAATAGAATAGAATAGAATAGAATAGAATAGAATAGAATAGAATAGAATAGAATAGAATTTATTGTCATTGTGCTACTCTTGTCAGCGCAACACTATGAATAAAACACCAGTACTACAGAAATAAGAATAGAGTGAATATAAAATTACAAAAACTAAAATATATAAGATCAAAAATAAGATAAATTTTACAAATTTAAGAAGAAACATAAAAATGGAGCTATGTAGAATAAAAATAAAAATGGACAAAATATGAATAGATGAAAATTTACAGTACTAACAGGATGCGACAATATGTATATGAACAATATTAACAATATTAACAACAAGTATTATTGAAACAGTATGTATATCTATGTAACAATATTAACAGTGGGTATATGTATGGACCAGTTCTAAATATAAATAATAGGCCTGTAACGGTACACATACCGAAGTGAAACCGTTTCAGTACGCATCTGTTCGGTTCGGTATACAGCTATACCTAAACTGCACAGTATGTTGAGAAAAAGGAACGAAAGATGTTGTTTGATGCGGAACTTTAAATCCGTGCAAGTTCCACACGGACATATTGAAGGAGCGCACATTGACCCGAAATATGAAATAGCAGCTGCCATAAGGTTAAAAAAACAACAAATATGATGTCAACCTGGAAGGAAGAGATTGAAGACCCTCCGCCATCATTACAGTCCCATTTGGGATCACTTTGGGTTCCCGGTGAAAGACAACAACGGGGAAAGAGAAGATAAGACAAACGTTGTTTGGCCCCTATGAACTACAGTAGTTCTCAAACACTTACACTTACTCTCTCTGTCTGTCTGTCTCTCTATCTCACACACACACACACACACACACACACACACACCTACACACACACACACACACACACACACACACACACACACACAAATACAAAAAGTGGCCTAAACAGTTTGTGAGCTGTCCTAAAATAAATAATTTGGTTAATTTTGTTGTCAATGTTGCTCTTCAGTTTGTTAAAAGAGAATAGGAGTTTGCCCTCTTGTTAATGTTGTTACTAATGTTTGAAATACATTTAGTAATATTTTATTCATTTTATTTCCTATTTGATTTATACCAGTAGAATTATATGATTCCTGTTTTTCTATATTCTATTGTCTCCAAAACTTGGGGGAAAAAGATTCAAAAATTCATAAATGCCTTGACAACATTTTTAGGGGTTTTCTTTCTTCCCGTACCGAACCTAAAAACACCGAACCGTGGCTTTCAAAACCGAAAATGTACCAAACCGAAAATTTTGTGTACCGTTACAGGCCTAATAAATAGTAAATTTATATTTTGATAAATATTGAATAAATATTGCATTGTTATTGCAGAGCAGATTAGGCCAGAGTAGGCCCAGATGTGAAAATAAATAAAACCAAAGTCCAGAGTAAAACTAAAGATAGAGGTGTCATGTGACCTGTGCCGGTCCGATGTGGATACAGTTGGCGTTGATGCTGCAGCCTCCTCGACCATCCATCTGACAGTTGTTGATCTCCACACACACTTTACCGTCACCGCTCCAACCCTCAGCGCACACACACGACACCATATTTGGACCCATGAACACGCACTCAGCCTGCAGACACAGATGGCACAGAGGGCCTTTACAGACTCTTTCATCAGATACAATTATTTTATATAAATTTCAAAAACACTTATTGCAGAATATGATTTAAGGTGTTGTGTCATTCCAATTTGTAATATATTTTTAAGCCTTTATCTGGACATCGGACTGATATGAGATCACAAATCTGTTACTGTTTAAAAACAAAAGGAGTAGAAAAAGCAGGTTATATGCAGCACAGAACTGGAACCAATGACCTAGTAATGTTAAGAAGGCCTCAACTGCCGCAGTTTATAATTGGGACTGAAAATCATATTGTTCTCAAGGGCTAAATAAATAAACTGGCACCATGCATAGAACAGGCACAGAAACTGCCTTGTCTAGTGTTTTTTTACACTGACTCTGCCAGAAACACCATGTAAGATCTCCATCCAGAAAAGCACAGTCCCAGGTAAAGCTAAGGTTCTGAACAGAACCCTTAGGGTCCCAGGCGTCTGGTAGAGGACCCAAAGGAGACACAAGACCAACCACGTAGCTGAGAACACGGTTTAAATATACAGTCAGTCACACTACTGTCTGTTGTGTGGGACACTGAGGTTGGAATCTGGGTCTGGGCATGAAAAATAACATCCATGTTGGCCATACCGACAACAAAGTCCACATCAGGTGTTGGGGAGCCAAGACATCCTCATGTTCAAGTAGCAACTGGAACAAGACAATCATAGAGCAGAACATAACACTGATGGAGCTACAGCACCAGAACTACTATGGTACCAGAACTATGGTACCAGAGCCAGTGACAGGGGATCTATGCAGAAAATGTGGGATGGATGGGAGTTTCCAAAAACCCAAATCTACATCCACTGACTAAGAAACAGACACTTGTTCAGTGTTCAAATGTCAAAAATAAGAAGTTACTATCACAGCTTTAAATTGATGAGGTATAACGTACCACACACAAAGTACAAAGATACTACAGCAAGAGGGAGCCAGGATGACCCAAACCCAAAACTTGAAAATGAGACTGGGTACACCTCGACTCTGATGTGCTTAGCTTAGCAGTCTTAGGTATAAACAAGACAATAAACCCACTACTACTAACCTACTCTCAGTGACAGGGTAACAAGGTAACAACAGTCCCGCCCAGGGCTTAGACTGAGCAATACTGGGAGAGTATCAAAGTGACTGTAATGTCCAAAATGAAGTCAACAGTCCTCATGACCCCCAGAAGGGAACACCACCATCCAACTACTGGCCTATAACCTGCCTCCGCACCACATGGAAGCTCCTATCAGGCATCATAGCGGCTAAGATGAGTAGGAACAGCACCAGAGGAGCCAAGCACGAGCTACTGGTTGACACAGCAATTGCCTGAGACTGTAAGATGAGGAACACCAACCTGTAAGTCAATGGGGCACCAGCCTGGATTGGCTACACAAAAGCCTATGACTCAATGCCACATACATGGACACTGGAGTGCCTAAAGCTGTATAACATAAACGGGACACCAAGAGAGTTCAGCCAGAACTCAATGAGGCTATGGAACATGACTCTGGAGGCCAACTCAAAGCCACTTGACCAGGTGAGCATCAAATGCAGCATATACCAAGAAGATGCTCTGTCCCCCCTGCTGTTCTGCATAGTCCTAAATAGGGGTGGGAATCGAAAATCAGTTCTGACTTAGAACCTGTTCCAAATGATTAATTCTATCGGAATAGTACACCTCCAGCATTATCAATTCTTCTTAATGATAATGTTTCCTCGTTTTCCCTACATCGCGTTGTGGTACACAGTGTTTCATCTACCCCCGCGTCCTGTGTCCTAGGCGCTATTAGAAAAAGACACAAAAATATGAACAAATGAGTCCCAGAAAACGCAAAGATAAAACAAAATTTACGATCATTTTTTCCCCACAAGTGGTCAATAAAAATGTCTGTTTGAATTTTCCTGTAAGCCAGCCATTTAGCACATGGTTAGAAGTGTGGTCCATGCGTACCTGCATCTTTCTCTTCTCTCTCTCTCTGTCTCTCTCTCTCTCTCTCTCTCTCTCACACACACACACACACACACTCACACAGGCCGTAACACTGTTGTGAATTTTTTTACCCCTCCCCGGCCCCCGCTGCTTCAGATCTTCACCCGGCAGAGAAACCATCTCAATATAGATACCCAGGACAAACTCATGTGAGTAAAAATGGGGCCCAGGCGAGTGAGCTTCAACTTTACAAAAGCACTTGATATCTGGATAAAACAAAAGGAGAGGAGGCTTTATGAACTGAAGGAAATTAAAAAGAAATCCAGTGACTGACCTCCAGACTAACTTGACCATATGCCACTGTTGTGATTTGTCTATCACTCACCAGGAGTGAACCACTGACCAGTCTGTATCATATCACCCTAACATGTTTTAAAATCATCATTCTTACAGAATATTTACATTTGTTCATTAAACAGTTCAGGAAAATATGATTGTGTTTCACTTTCTGTTTATGTATGTACAATGGTGTACAGGGTGGGGAAGCAAAATTTACAATATTTTGAGGCAGGGATTGAAAGACAGTGTATGACCAATTAGTTTATTGAAAGTCATGAGAATTTAAATCTTCAAATCATATTTTATTGCATTTCTAACGGTGTTGTTGTCTACCTCAAGTTCAATTGCCATTTTTCTCATGGATTTGGTTGGATCCTTTAGGATTTTGGATTTGAGAGCTTTAATAAAAGCTTTGGTACGTTTTTTGTTGCTTCCTCCACTTCCAGACTTTCTCGTAATAGTTTTGCTCATAGTGATTCTCTTCTTTACATTATAAACAGTCTTTATGGACACTCCAACTATTTTTGAAATCTCCTTTGGTGTGACGAGTGCATTCAGCAAATCACACACTCTTTGACGTTTGCTTTCCTGATTACTCATATGGGCAAAAGTTTCTGAAAAGGTATGGATAATAGTGTTAGGTATGATTATGACATCAATATATGTTTGGTTTCAAAACAATTGACATAGTGCCTGCTGAGAAAAAACAACTAAATGTTCATTGTAAATTTTGCTTCCCCAACCTGTATATGTGTGACATTGTGAATGATTTCATACGGAAAATGGTCAAACAAGCTCCACTACGACCTGTCAAACTACTTTTTTTCTCCACTCAAAAAAACAACAACAAAAAAAACACTCAGGAATTGAATAGAAAATTGATAAGGAATTGGACTGGTAAGCAGAATCGACAAGGGCACTGGTATTGATAAAATCCTATCAATTCCCACCCCTAATCCTAAACTCCCTCAGCCAGATCCTCATAAAAAGTAGCTTTGGATACCGGTTCTGAAGTGGAACAACCATCAGCAACGTCGTCTACATGGATGACGTCAAGCTGTATGCCAAGAATGAGCGTGGCATCGACTCCCTGGTTCACCTTATTCCGATATACAGCAAAGACATCGGGATGTCATTTGGACTGGATAAATGTGGGTGGATGGTATCTAGAAGAGGAAAAGTGATCACAACTAAAGGGGTTGAACAGAACAGTTGAACAGCTGAACTGAAGGGAACATTGCAGATATGCAGGACAGTTACAACTACCTTGGGATCCCACAGGCAAATGGCAATCATGAGGAGGCAGCACAGAGGTCAGCCACAGCCGAATACCCACAGAGTTCTTGAAAAATTAGCTGAATGGTAAAAAAATAACATCCAGGCCATCAACACCTCTGCCCTGCCAGTAATCAGATACCCCACTGGCATAATATCCTGGCCACTGGAAGAGATACAAGCCACTGTTATCAAGAAAAGGAAACCCTCCATGCATGGAGGGTTTCACCCTAAGTCAAGCATCCTGAGGCTGTACACAAAGCGAAAGGAGGGGAGCTGAGGACTAGTAAGTGTCAGAGCTACTGTCCAGGAGGAAACAACACTCCTTCAAGAATAAATCAAGAAGATGGCCCCCATTGATGAACCAAAGCTGACTGAAAAAATACAGGTCAAGATCCTGTGGGACCAGATCCAGACAACATGGTGATGGCCAATCAGCCTGACATAGTGGTGGTCAATAAACACGAGAAGATAGTGGTAGTGATCAGGATCCCAGGCCTCTGGTAGAGGACCTGAGACACAATATCGCCCAGGTGGGTAAGAACACGTCCATCACCGTGGAAACAAGAAGGGGCCCAGAGCCTCAGGCATGTCCTCCTGATCCAACATCCTATTGGACAATCTAGTTCAGGGGTCAGAAACCCTAAACACTCAAAGAACCATTTGGACCTATTTCCCAAAGAAAACAAAGCCTCAAAACCCTTTTGACATCTAAATTGAAGATACCACTGCATATACAGTGGTATGAAAATGTTTAGGCACCCCTCTGACGCTGCATTTTAATTTGCTCTGTCTTCACAGAAAATTATCACAGTGGCATGCCATTCATCTTGTCATAAAAGCTTAACACTGGGGTATTGTCCAGACAAAGATTTTTAGAGTAGCAGTATTAAGTTGTATGAAATTAAATCAGATGTGAAAAATAGGCTTTGCAAAAAATGTGGGCACCCTTGTCATTTTGTTGATTTGAATACCTGTAACTACTTAGCACTAGTTAATAGGAACACAGGTAGCCAATTGCAAGTTGTTCTTCTCTTTGACTCTGCACTGCAGAGTAGCAACATGGGAGCATCATAACAACTCTCAAATGACCTGAAAAAAAAAAGATTGTTCAACATTATGGTTTAGGGGAAGGCTACAAAAAGAGATTTCAGCTGTCAGTTTCCACTGTCAGGAACATAATGAGGAAATGGACAACCACAGGCACAGTTCCTGTTAACGCCAAAAGTGGCAGGCCAAGAAAAATATCGGAGAGGCAAAGGCGAGGGATGGTGACGGTCACAGACAACCCACAGACCACCTCCAAAGACCGACAACATCATCATGCTGTAGATGATGTCACTGTGCATCGTTCAACAATTCAGAGCACTTTGCACAAGAAGCTATATGGGAGAGTGATGCGGAAGAAGCCTTTTCTGCATACATGCCACAGAGGTGGCAAAATCACATTTGGACAAGCCAGCTTCATTTTGGAATAGACTGATAAAACAAATGTTACAGTTATTTGGTCATAACAAGGGGCGGTATGCATGGCAGCGAAAGAACACAGCATGTTGCTACCCGCAGCAAAATGTGATGGAGGTTCCATCATGCTGTGGAGCTGTGTGGCCAGTGCCAGTACTGGGAATCTTGTTAAAGTTGAGGGTCACATGGACTCCACTCAATATCAGCAGATTCTTGTGAATAATGTACAAGAATCAGTCACAAAGTTTAAGTTATACCAGGACTGGAATTTCAACAAGACAATGACCCAAAACTATGCTCAAAATCTAGTCAGGCAGCAGAACAGGTACAATGTCAAGTTTCAAGTTCTCAAGTTTCAAGTTTATTTGTCATGTGCGCTCAGATACAAGTACCATGGCAATGAAACACAGTTTGCCCTGGCTGTCTCTCCACCCAATATTAAAAAATAAATAACAACCAAATAACAATAACAATCACAGCAACACTAAAAAATACTTAACAATAAATAGCCCTAGCCCTCCTACTGTAAAATAAAAACACTAAATAAATAAATACAGTTATAAAAACTGAAAGTCTGGCTGCAGGTTCCCAGCTACCTCCTAGCTGAGCTGCTGTTCAGCAGCCGTGTAGCCTGAGGAAAAAAAACTGTTTTTGAAGCGAGTAGTCCGGGTTTTGATACTTTGTAACCATTTCCCTGACGGTAGATAATTAAAAAGTCTGTGTGCGAGATGACTTGTGTCCTGTATGATGCCTAGTGCCTTTTTCCTGCTGCGTTTTGTGTAGATGTCCCATAGCGATGGTAGTAATGGTACTCCCATGATTTTTGATGCCGATTTTACTGTTCTGATCAGGAGGGTGTGGTCGTGTGATGTAATGTTCCCAAACCATACCAGTATACTGCCAGTCAGAAGGCTCTCTATTGTGCTGCGATAGAAATTGATGAGTGGTTTTGTTGACAAACCATATTTTTTTTTAGAAATCTCAGAAAGAACAGTCTCTGGTGTGCTTTTTTGATGATGCTGCTGATGTGAGGAGACCAGGACAGTGAATCAGAAATGTGGATGCCTAAGAACTTGAAGTTACTGACAATTTCGACAGCAGTGTTGTTTATGTAAACAGGAGAATGTACTTCCTTTTTGGTTCTGAAGTCAATTATGAGTTCCTTGGTTTTTTCCACATTAAAAGACAAGTTATTTTGGTGACACCACCTGATCAGGTTTCCCACCTCATCCCTGTAAGCTGTCTCATTGTTGTCAGTTCTGAGTCCAATGACTGTTGTGTTGTCCGCAAATTTCACAGTGCTGTTTCCAGGATGTATGGCCACACAGTCATGTGTGTACAAACTGTACAGCAGAGGACTCAGACAGCAGCCCTGAGGTGCACCGGTATTCAGAGCTACAGGGGATGAGTAGCTGGTTCCAACTCTTACTGTCTGCAGCCGACCTGTCAGGAAATCTTGTATCCACATACAGGTGGAATGTTCTGAAATGAGCTGTGATGGTTCTGTACACGGAACTGGTTCCGAATAAGCAGATCCAAGAAAGCTTATTCAGAACCAGCATGGAACTGGTCTTCCAAGGTCCATTTAAGTTAAACATAGCTGGTAGCCTGGAGCTTGGAGCTTGGAGGTCCGTACTGCGGCTTGGTGTACCGGGTTACAGCCGCTTAGTGCAATGGTCTGCAAGCCCAACAGGAGCCACCGTTTGGAGCCTGGAGCACGGCTTCCTGCAGGGCATGACACGGCAATGTGGGAGTTGGGGTTCACATTAATGAAGTCAAACAAAATTACATTTGCCAGTATTACAGAAAATATAAACAGCAGAGAAGGGTAAATGTGTATTAAATTTATGGCTCGGACCTGATGGAGCGAATTACTCAGAACTAGATCTGAGGTCCGTGGAGAGGCGGCTTGGTGTCCTGGTTCAGTGCGGTTTAGAGCACCTCCCAGCCTCACAGGAGCTGGGGCATTAAGGGCGCTAAGCGAGGCTTGGAGGTCAGACCATGATTTGGTTCTGAATTCTGTAAACCAAACTAGGTCCATGATCCTTAAACGGAACTGGTTCCTTAAACAGAACTGGTTCCGAGATCCTTAAATGGAACTGGTTCCGTAAACGGAACTGGATCCGTAAATGGAACCAGCTATGAGAACCGAAAATGGAACTGGATCCTTAAAAGGAACTGGTTCTGTTAATGGAACCAGTTCCATTTTCTGTTCTTGTAACCGATTCCATTTATGGAACCAACTTCACGCTCACTTTAAATTCATGATCCCAAATGTTTAAATACTGACAGTGGGTCTAGCTGAATGTGATTCCATTGTGTAGTGAGCAGTGGAATAACTATTGGTTTTCATTTGTGGTGACTGCTGACTGAGATAAGTGATGAGATTAAGTAGATCCTGGAATTTAGCCGGTTCTGGAGCAGGCTAGCTTCACAGAATAAATTTCCATGGTAACTTATGTCATAACACATTCTGTTTTCCACTCTCCCACTTTTGTGCTTCCAGATCATGGATAAATTGAGCTAGGATAACACACATATTCCGGCTTAATCCCTTATCCTTGTTTTGTGCAATAGGTCCGTGCTCACATACATATGTGGATCCAGAGATCAACAGGACTCCAACAGCAGCATATAGTTTCATGTTCACACAGGTGTCAGAGATGGCCATTTTTTGGGGTATTTCTTTCATGAAAGAACAAGTAATGAACAGGCCTAATTCTTTTTTAAGTTAACAGTAGGCCTTATTACATGTCAAATAGTTGAACATTCATCTTTAATGCAAGTGTTTAAGGATATGCAGATAGGTTTTACGCACCCCAAAATGTCCACGTGCTGTATTCAACACTTTGGCTCTAAACTCAGCAGGAACCACAACCTGAAATACAGCTTCGCCCACTAAATCACCTTCACATCCACTTACCAATTAACAACTCATCATCAACAAAATAACCCTGAGCCAATCCCATTTGGTCATGTGGCACAACCTGGTCCCATAACGCAGCCAGAGACGTGCCTGATTTCTGCGTTTTAATCCACTGGTCCACACAGATGGACACAGACCACACAGTGAAACCAGATCAATCAATGCCTTATCAACATTAGTTATTGCAACAGGATCAGACATAATTTTACTTTGTGTGCATCACTGCGCAGACTGGACTGAGGTCAACAGAGCTCTAGCAGGACACTTCTATAGTTTGAGGTTTGGCTACAACAACAGGTGGTGGCAGGTCAGTAGACCAAACTATAGTTTGGTCTAAGTTCCATTCCCTGCGTAACCACAAAATCACCAGTCTCAGAATCAGATGAAAAAGGCAACACTGACTGAGCAATGAATGAATGTTTAGCCCCAGTGTCCCACCATACTGTGATGTCCACGCTCACTGCATCAGCCAAAGATATGTGCGCATCTGTGATGAACGGCTCAAACCCTGAGCTGTCACCGGGCTCCGTGCACACTGCCGTTTACTATGGCAGACCAACTCTATCACAATGTGCTGTAGTGCTTCCGACAGTTCGGTTCTGGTGAAAGTTAATGCCAAAAATGTAGGCTATATGTGTAAGAAAAGTCAGTCACAACCTGCCAGTTATTTCAATTGCTTTTTAATCATTGGGGTCGTACCCCCAAGGATGAAATTCATGCAGCAGAAGTAGGGATGTAAAAACCAGAGGGGGGGTTGATCCCTCCATCCCCCCTAACAAATTGCACCCTGCCCATATGTCACTGTTGGCTATGTCGGACAGTTCCATCTCATCTCAAGTTGACTTGCACCTGCAAATGCAGCAAATGCAGGAAATATTTGAGTGCCCAATGCCTCTTGAGGCAGGATGCAATGAACTGTCAGCAGCATTCTGCTTGTTCGGGGTTAGGGTTAACCCTGACCTTGAAGCCACAAAACCCTTCTGTCGCTCCTGTCATACTGAGCAACATCAGTATCCACTGACAGCCAGTGGGTGGTGTTTATGTCTTTGGCTCTTCAATAATCCAAGACACAGATATCCTCCCCCCGTATTTGGCCTTTTATTGGTATCAACTCAATTTCCTCGTGTGGCCGAGCAGAGTTCATATATTGGCAGAACGGCACTATTTATTCTTTATCATTTTTGTCTTTGGACTCATCACAGGTGAATGAGTACACCACGGCTGAACTGATGTCTTAAATTTGATGTCTTGTGATGTTTTGTGCCATTTTTATGGTTGTCTTTTACAGTCTTTGCAGAGAGGCATATCTCTGATTTTCTGTACAATTTCACTCTTGTTTTTGATGCCCAAGAATAGATGTTCTGAATTCTTAATGAATGATTCTTTAATAAATTGTCCATCTGTGAATGGCTTTCTGTGCCTGACTATTTCCTGAGCTGCCACAAAACTTGCACATGGAATTGAATTTGCAGATTTTGTTCACTTCTTGAAATGATTTTTGCTCAGATCGACTTTTGTCATCCATTCCGAAATGCCTTTTATCTTTCATCTCTATCTGGATATTTTTTAGAAAAGGCTATGTGTTTGTTCTGAAAATGTCTCACAACATTTGGGTTTTTGTTATTTGTGATGACGTTTATGACACATATTTTGAGCAACAAAATATTAAACGTGTTTTATTTTAATGTTGTAAGATCACCATAATCTTCAATTTTAGAATTACATTTTAAAAAACTAACAAACCAGAATAAAATACATTTAAATTAAATACTTTATTATTTTCCAAAGCCACAGGGGATGTAGCAGAGGGATGGAAGGGTCTCATCCAGGTCCGGAGCCACAGGTTGGTCAACCATTGGTCTACTTTAAAACTCCATGGTCATCCCTTTAGACTCTTCCACTCGTCCACTGGTTTGTTCTCAGGACCTACAGGACGTCCCACCAGTCTTTTCTACTTCCTGTTTGACAGTGTCCTCCTCTTCCATCCTTCCCTCCCTCTACTGTTCTTCATGGATTCCTCTGTTTTCCTTCCATCTTCTCCCATGTCCATGTCTGTCTTCCACCCTTCTAACCGGTTTTCCATCTGTCCATATCCATCCCTCTGTCTGTCTAATCCATATTCCTCCTTCTGTCTGTCCTCATTGTCCAACTCATCCTATTCCTTCCGTCTGGTCTCCACCTCTTCCCTCGACCTTCTGCTGTATTCCCTTGGACTCCTGTCTACTTCCTCCACTCCTCTGTCCTTCTTCTTCCTCTGAATTCTTTCCTGTCCTTCACTCCACCCAATGTCCTCCTCTTCCCTCCTCCTTCCAGGTGACTCACCTGTTTCCATCCTACCTGTCTCTCTGTTTCCTTTTGCTGTTGTTTCCCAGTCGTCTATCAGCTGTTCCACCCACTTCATGTCTCAGTTTATCCTTAAACTCCTCACAACACTCCTCCATCTTCATCCTCCACCTCCTGGTCATCTGTTCTGCCTTTGTTCTCTTTCTTATGACCAAAACCATTACACACATCTCTGTCCTGTTCTTTCAGGTTCCAGTGTCTACATGGGATGGACTCCATGTCTGTGCTCGTACCTCTGCTCTTATAAGTCACCCTATGTTTCTCTGTCTTTTGGAAAAATGTTTTCACCACAGCCATTGCCTTTTTTTTTTTTGTAAACCCAGTCACTTTGTTTCCTTCCAGGTTCCTTTCCAGCTCACCAAACCTGCCCATCACTCACTAATCTGTGGGAAAAGTCTGCATCAATTGATCCAACTGCCTCCAGAGGGTCTCTTTTTCTTCTAATTCACATCCATAACCACTGACAACATTAGTGACCACTCAACAGACCCAACAGTAGTCAGCAGTAACAGTAGTCCTACCACAGCCCTGCTGGTCATTGTTAACCCGGGTACCAACCCATCCAGCATTGAAGTCATGTTTGTGATTTATATAGTTAATTTGATAAATGTTTTATATCAGATGCCCTTCTGGAAATGATTAAAACCTGTTTACAATAAACATGTATTAATGCTAAGTGTTAAAATAGACACAAATATTCTTACATTGATGTCACAGCCTCCGTGGTGGTTCTTCAGACAGGGGTTGACCAGAGTACACGATTCACCATTACGCTCATATCCGTCTCTACACAAACATCTGTTGAAATGCAAATGTGTTTTGTGTTCAACACTGTCAGCAACTACATATTGTACAGTGGAAGAATCAGTAAATCAAAAAATTAGTAAGAGCAACACAGATTATATATATATATATATATATATATATATATATACATATATATATATATATATATTAATTATCGCTGCTTTATCTGGGGCCAGGTCGCGGGGGCAACAGTCTAAGCAGGGATGCCCAGACTTCCCTCTCCCCAGACACCTCCTCCAGCTCTTCCGGGGGTCAGCCGAGAGACATAGTCTGTCCAGCATGTCCTAGGTCTTCCCCGAGGTCTCCTCCCGGCGGGACATGCCCGGAACACCTCCCCAGGGAGGTGTCCAGGAGGCATCCGAAACAGATGCCCGAGCCACCTCAGCTGGCCCCTCTCGATGTGGAGGAGCAGCAGCTCTACTCCGAGCTCCTCCCTGGTGACTGAGCTCCTCAACCTATCCCTAAGGGTGCGCCCAGCCACCCTACAGAAGGAGCTCATTTCGGCCGCTTGTATCCGGGATCTTGTCCTTTCAGTTATGACCCAAAGCAGATGACCATAGGTGAGGGTAGGAACGTAGACTGACTGGTAAATCAAGAGCATCTCCACTCGGCTCAGCTCCTTCTTCACCACAACAGACCGATACAGCGACCACATCACTGCAGTTGCTGCACAGATCCGTCTGTCAATCTCACGCTCCATCCTTCCCTCACTCATGAACAAGACCCCAAGAAACTTGAACTCCTCCACTTGGAGCAAGGGCTCCTCACCGACCTGGAGAGGGCAATTGGATTTGGAGGTGCTGATCCTCATCCCGCTCCCTTCACACTATATATATATATATATATATATATACATATGTGTGTGTGTGTGTGTGTGTGTGTGTATGTGTGTGTGTGTATGTATGTGTGTGTGTGTGTACACATATATATATATATATATATATATATATATATATATCCCTTAATGTTGTGAAGATTGTTGGTTAATGGCTGATGGGGTTTTGTGCAGCTTGGTCCTGAAATGCTGAATACTGGCTTTGGTATTGAAAAAGTAACTTAAAAAAAAGCCAATAATAATAATAATAATAATAATAATAATAATAATAATAATAATAATGAGCTTGTTTACTTATGCGTCAAGTTTCAGGTCAATTAGACAAACATTATTGAAGATCTGACCTTTCATAAGGGTTAAGAAATCTCCTGAGTCCCTTGAAGTACAACAATACCCTGCAGCAGCAGTAGTTTCTTACGTGGTGTACTGTCCTGTCTGAGTGCAGTATCCATTGATGTGGCAGCGTCTCATCAGTCCATCGGCATTGCAGGGTGTTGCCATCATGTCGCAGTTTTCTCCAGAGTATCCCTCCTTACATGACCCTCGTTGACATACACCATTGCTGCCTGGACGGTTGTCACATACGCCATGGACACAGCGACACTCTGAACACAACACAAACATGAGATTAGTTCAACTTGGATTAGCTCAATCCAGGATAGGCGTGAAAAGTCTTCAAATTCTGGTCTGATCCATGGTGTCATTTTCAACATCCACACAAACCCCTGGACATCGGAGACTGATAGATTAGATTAGATTAGATTAGATTAGATTAGTGTAAAAACTATGAAGGTTGATATTGAAATTGTGATGGAATAATTAAAACTTCTACATTGGCATACGGTCAGATATAAAACTGGTCAGGGATTCTGTTTATGCTTTTATTTTATCTTCAGGCAGTATTATTACAGGTTGAATGGTTCAGATGATGACATGGATGAGATGATTTGAATCTTAAACAGAGGGAAACAATAACTCTATTACCAAAACAATTCCAAATATATTTTAGGATACTCAAGTAACAATAACACAAAATAAAACTCACTCAGGTATGCATCTATATCCAGTCAATACATTTAAATCTTAGTCTCTTCTTCAGGCCACATGCTCCCAGTCAAACAAAGGAAAAGAGGATGTGCTGGGCCTGATCCTTCCTCTTAAATGGTTGGGTGTGGCCTGATAGGTGAGGTGAGGTCCTGCCCCTCCCCAAGCAGGAAGTGGAGTTTTTAACAATTACAGACTTTATTGATCCCACATCGGGGAATTTCACAGGTCAGGGCAGCAACAGACTAAAGTGCAAGAAAAAATGTGCAGCATAAAGATAGACAAAAGACAAAATAAAACATATATAATAGTAATAATAATAATGATAGTAACCCTACTAACCTTAACCCTACATAAAGGTGGAAGTGCAGTGTGTCAGACAGTATAGGTGACACATAGAGCACAGGGTTCTACTGTTGTTGGAGTTAGTGGCTTCTGGGCTGCAGATGTGTAAAGGTGGGGGGCAGGGTGGCAGAGGGGTGGGTGTGAGAACAGAATCTGTTGACACACAAGCCCCTTTTACACAACATTTCTGTTACTTTATTCCAGAACAATGTCTGTGTAACTGAAATGGTGGAATTATTTGGTCCCACCTTTATCACAGGCTTTGCAAGACCTCTGAAGGTTGTAACAGACAGGGTGCAATTTGTCAAAAAAAACAGAGGTTTTTTTTTTTTTTTTACTAATTTTTTTTTTTTATCATGAAAAAACAAGCAATCAACCAGCCTAATTCTTTTTTAAGTTAACGGTAGGCCTTGGTACATGTCGGTTAGTTGAACATTCATCTTTAATGCAAGTGTGTAAGGACATGCAGATAGGTTTTACGCACCCCAAAATGTCCATGTGCCGTTTTCAACACTTTAGCTCTAAACTCAGCAGGAACCACAACCTGAAATACAGCTTCGCCCACTAAATCACCTTCACATCCACTTACCAATTAACAACTCATCATGAACAAAATAACCCTGAGCACTATATCCAATTTGGTCATGTGGCACAACCTGGTCCCATAATGCAGACAGAGACATGCCCGATTTCTGTACTTTAATCCACTGGTCTCTAGACACAGATGGACACAGACCACACAGTGAAACCGGATCAATCAATGCCTTATCAACATTAGTTATTGCAACAGGATCAGACATAATTTTATTCTGTGTGTGTCATTGCGCAGACTGGATTGAGGTCAACAGAGCTCTGGCAGGACACTTGTGTAGTTTGAGGTTTGGCTACAACAACAGGTGGTGGTGGGTCAGCCAAACAGCATTTCCTCTAAAGGTAAAACAAGGCGAACACCAACTGGAAATACAGCTTTAATCAGGTCACAGTCAGACCATGTTGGGTGGCGGCAAAGGAACAAAGCCAAATTCCATTCCGTGCGTAACCACAAAATCACCAGTCTCAGAATCAGATGAAAAAAGCAACATTGACTGAGCAATGAATGAATGTTTAGCCCCAGTGTCTCACCATACCGTGATGTCTACGCTCCCCGCGTCCGCCAAAAACATCTGCGCATCCGTGATGAACAGCTCAAACCCCGAGCGGTCACTGGTCTCTGTGCGCACTGCCATTTACTAGGCCAACTCTATCACAACACATTGTAGTGCTGCCGACAGTTCAGTTCAGGTGAAAGTAAGTGCCAGCAATGTAGGCTATACGTGTAAGAAAAGTCAGTCACAACCTGCCAGTCATTTCATTTGCTTTTTAATCATTGACGGGGTGGCCCCCTCAAGGATGAAATTCATGTAGCGGATGTAGGGATGTAAAAGCCAGAGGGGGTTTGATCTCCCCCATCCCCCTAACAAATTGCACCCTGGTAAAAGAGCTGTGATAAAGGTGGAATCATGATACCGGAACACTATGTAAAAGGAACACCTCTCATTCCACAACCAAGGTGTGATGTTTTGATGACGTATTGCATCTGCGACTCCCACATTGGGGGATTTAAAAATAAGTGTGGGCCGTGTACAGTACATAAACATATCAACGTGACCAGAAAGATGTTAAACTGGGGAGACTTCGAGATCTGTGAGCTGTTGTCACTTTGGGCGGAGGACTCTATCCATGCAGAACAGTAAAACACCGTTGGAGAGGTTAGCTAAGAAGCTATGCTCAAGGGTATTTTCCGACACGCAAGTTATACGTCACACTACATGCTGCGCTGTGTCACCACCCCTTTGATTCCGGAACGCAGGTCTGCTCTGTAAAAGTCCAGCCTGTCTCACCTCTTTTACTCCTTTGTCTTAGCTGTGTAAATGGTGGCAAAAAGGTGGGATCAGCATCTCACCTTTTTTCTCTGTGTAAAAGTGGCTACAGATTCAGGTGTTGTCACACTCCATACTGTCCATACATTGGACCCCAAAGTCTGCTTAATTTTATCAATGTGAATGCAAACATTCCGTGTGCGAGTACCGTACCCAAGTCCAGCTGAGGAGGTAGTCCTGAGTATGGATTGCGTGGACTCCAGTACAGTATGTTGCAGTATGAAAGCCATCTGTGTCCAAGAACAGATGTAATCACCACTCTGACAGAGGAAATTACCTAATCACCACTAAACCATAGATGCCGCTCCTGTTGTCTCCTGAAAAAGCCTCATATGTCGACCACATGTGTCACTGTCGTTGAACAGACTTGGATCTGTGGGTTTCAGCCGTTACAATGACACAGGTTTAAGTTTAAGGTCAAACAACAAGGCGGCGGTTGACCATGTATCAGAAACAGCTGATCAGCCCATGTTTAGTCACATCTCCCAAACCTCCACCCATATATGGAATTATCCAACTCCATGTGGTAGAACTACTGATCTGTATTCAGGGAGTATCTGTGCAGATACTCATACCAGAATCCCATGCATTCGCCCAGTTCTTATCCACGCATCATTATTTTACTTAAACGTTATTGCGTGTTTCTGTTTACATGGATATAAATATATAAGTGTTATGGTTTAGTTCTGCTGCTTCATTTACACTCTTTAGGTCCTTGGGTCCTCACTTTGACTCCTCTCTCCACTGTTGAAGGTGGAGGTTTAGAGGACCAGAGGAGGGCGGAGGTAAGGCAACAGGCATTTAACAACAGGAGGCATCATCATTTTAGCACCTTTTCAAATAGAAGTCAGTTAAATATAATTGTAATTTCCCTGTTTGGGATAAATAAAGGCCATCCATCCATCCATCTTTCAATCATGTGGAACAGCAGTCTGTTATTATGTTAGAATGTCCAGACTCTAAACACTCTAATGTGAGCTGACTGAACTGATATGAAGGAAAAGTGAGTTAAATTTCTGGAACAGGTACCAGGCAGAGGTGCAGACTACTTAACTCAGTCCAGTCCACCTTAACTCCATCCAGTCCACCTTAACTTCATCCAGTCCACCTTAACTTAGTCCACTCCGCCTTAACTCAGTCCAGTCCACCTTAACTTAGTCCAGTACACCTGCCCCTGTTTGCTAAAGCAGGTGTGTTTACCAAGTTAATCATTTCCAAATTGGGCAATTTGTTTATGGCTCTGTTAAAAAGCTACTGCCTCAACATTTCAATAATTTTTCCTTTAACACTGATATCCAAAAGTATCCAACTCGTAGTAGCTGTCTCATTAGAGCACCCTTTGCTTGTACCAGTCAGATTCAGTCCAGTGTTCTATACAGAGGACCCAAAATATGGAATAATCTGTCAGCTCGTGTTTTATGGAGCTTCCTCAAATTCAGTTTAAAAAAATCTGTGAAAACTCTGCTCCTGAGTGATTGTAATTTTCCACATGGGATGCATTTCTAAGCTTGGTATATCGTGGAATTTTATTTATAGAAATGTACTTTTGTGCAGCTTGCACATATTTTTAATTGCAATTTTAAATAATTAAATTTTATATGTGTCTATATCTATCTATCTATCTATCTATCTATCTATCTATCTATCTATCTATCTATCTATCTATCTATCTATCTATCTATCTATAAATTATACATATATATATATATATATATATATATATATATATATATATATATATATATATATGTATATAACACAACCCAGTCCACCTTAACTATGTCCATGTACAGTGGCATGCACAGACATTTAGAGGGGCAGGTCCTCAGCCAACAAAAAAAGGCACCCCTCTCCCGAGTCCGACAATCCTGATCTGCAGCGTTTTCATAAATGTTGGTCCGCAGTAACTTGCCATCACTGTTTATTCAGTATTACACATATGTTAGCATTCTACAAAACAATGTACTGCTACTGCAATGGCCTTACACTTTTCACAGCAAATAACTAGAAAAAAACAAACAAAAAAACATTCTACTTGTAAAGTACAATGAGCATTAGGCCTTAAGAGTCCAGGAGCAAAAAAAAATGACTAGAGGAGGATTATGAACCACCCAACCGTGTAAAAATCTACAAAGCCAAAACTGAGTCACATAACCATGACAATCACTAATTTACTGAACAGCCTCTATCAACCTGAACAAACCAATATCATAGAACCAATCTAGGACTGCACACTTGACACAACTGTGCATAAGGACTGACATTTGGCTTGATCCAGGACAGAAGAGAGCTGGTTCTCTGGGCTGCCTGCTGCAAGTCTCTTTCCCTCTGTTTCTTTACTCTCTCCTTTCTTGGAATTTTGCTGCAATTGATGAATAAGAAACATCAAATTGTCGACCAGGCATGTCAAACTCATTTTAGTTCAGCTTAATATGATCTAAAGTGGGCCGAACCAGTAAAATAATATAAATAATAGGATAAGAACTTTTGAGTGAAATTCTGTAATGAAAATTTTTACATCTACGAATTATACTTGAACATAACATGAACAAATATGAACAACGTGAAAATTTGTTAGTAAAATAAGTGCAATGTTAACAATATTACACCTCAGTTTATCATTTATACAAGTGAATCCAAACTTAGAGATCGCAGTGGATCTACAAATACACAAAACATTAATTAACAAAGAGAATATTATTAAAATGCCACATACTTCTCTTAAGACATTTCAGATATTCACATTTTTTGTAAAAAAAATTGTCTGTAAATGTAAACATTTTTGTGTAATTTTACTTTTTTTTACACTAAAACAAAGAGACAAATTTACAGTTTTCATTATTTATAGGTTATTATGATAGTATTTTACTGGTCTGATCCACTTTAGACTGAAATGACCTAAAATGATTTGAACATCCTTGACTGTTAATATCTTCAGTGTAATTTTTGCATTTCACAAATTCATCCCAGGGGCTGGATTGGACTTTTTGGTGGGCCAGGCCCCCAAGCCACATGTTGGACACCTGTGCTGTAGACATAGATTTTTTTTCATGCTTGTGTAACTTATTATAATGACAAACAACTTTGACAATAATTTAATAATCTGAAACTTCACATCCCAATAATTTCCAAAAAAGGGGATTTGATTTAACTTTAAGATTGTGTGTAATACTCCAATCAATGCCAATGTAACATGAAGCCTATCGTCTGGGTGCTCACCTCTGATCTGCTCCTCTGGTCGACTCCCCAGAAACTACAAACTACACTGCCTCTGTTCAGCCTGACACCACAACAACACACACTTTTAGACACAGTTTGGATTAATAGGCTATTATAGATTTGGGACTCTGGAAATATACTGGGTACTCACAACTTTTCACGCAAATAAGTAGCAGAGGATTTTCGTCGATTTGCTGGTTTGCCCCTCCATCTCTCCTCACATTATCAAATGCACTGAATTAGCATCACCGGGCCGTGGGCCGTGACCTCTGTGACCTCTCGGCTTGCAACAGCTAATCCCCCGACACATGCTAGTACTGGGCTACTGGCTACACTAACCAGCCAAACTTGTGGGGAACGGGACAAAGATTTGCTTAAACAGTTGTAAGTCAAAGGCACCACTATTCTTACCAGTTTGTCTCTTACAAAAAGTCGAGGCCATGCGATGTGAGATCAGCAATGCGGAGCTACTGAGTAGCATGAGTGGAGTACAAGCGGAGCAGGAGAAAGAGGCAGTGACAGGAGGAGGACTGGGGGAAGGACAGGAGACACTGAGAATTATTTGGTTTCAACTGAATATTAAAATATGATTATAATGTCATGTCGATGCGGACTCTACTGTCTTCTTTAAATAAGGAAAAAAATAAATAATAAAAAAAACAAAACAAAAAAAAAAGATCGCCAGAAGGGCACCAAGGCCAGAGGGGCAGGTCTTGAGGGACACCTCAGGTCCACCTGTGCACGTTCCTGTCCATGTACCATCTCAGTCAGCACTTCCTCTGTTCTCTCCTCAAGCAAATATTACCATGAGTTACCATGGTAACGACAATGCTCTGTCTCCTCATAAATGTCACATACACCCTATGGTTCTACTTTGGTCTCACTGAAACTGAAACTGTCTAAGGTTTCCCAATAGGTCTGAGATTAATCACATCAATCCAAAATCATCAAAAAAATACCCTAATACTGAAATCTAGAAATATAATTATGCTTTAAAATCTTTATTTTCTGTACCAGCGGCATTGTACCCGTGGTCACTTGAACAATAGTGCCCTCCTGTGGTGCAACAGGGGCATTGCATCCGAACGCCCGTGTTTGCTACATCGGGACATCGAGACGGACGGACACGGGGAGGGGCCAAAACCTGCATTATATGGTAGAATGTTTGCTATTAAAGTGTAGTCAGACGTAATCATCGAGCTCAGACAGCGCTACTAGTGATGGGAAGTCTGATTCTTTTTACAAACTCGATTCTTTCATTCATTTGTTGTTAATCGATTCCAAATCGATTCATTTGATTCACCAATTTTAAAAAAATTAAAAATCTTGTGGGCGTTGGTTGCAAACTGGCAGTGCCAAATTGCAAAGCATATGCTTAATCCACTACGCCACTTAACAAGCAGAAGAGGCAATAGATCTAACTCTTAGTATCTCTCTCCTGTTCATCCATGGATCAATCAATCAATCTATCTATCTATCTATCTATCTATCTATCTGTCTATCTGTCTGTCTGTCTGTCTGTCTGTCTATCTATCTATCTATCTATCTATCTATCTATCTATCTATCTATCTATCTATCTATCTATCTATCTATCTATCTATCTATCTATCTATCTATCTATCTATCTATCTATCTATCTATCTATCTATCTATCTATCTATCTACCTGTCTGTCTGTCTGTCTGTCTGTCTGTCTATCTGATGAACATGGTGCATCTTCAATTCCAGATCATTGCTCCTAATGTGCTGCATGCCAGTGCTAATGCCAATCCCCAATGCTCCATATGTACTTTGACTTTACAGTTACAGTCACACTACATAATAATGTAGAGTTCTTGTGATGTTACCTTCATCACAGTTGTTGCCGTGCTTCGTTGGATCTGAGCAGATGTGACAGGCGATGCCTTCAAAACCTGGATTACAGCTGCATGAGCCATTACCATGGATACCATCCAAACACTGCCAACGGTTTAAAAGAAACTCAAGCAAATAAAACACCATTTGACAGATGAGACTGAGGTTTGTGGTTAGCTGCTCACCGATCCTTTGTCGTAGCAGGGATGTTGAAATCCTCCGATGCACGGTTTACAGTCTGGACCGTAGAAACCTTTACAACACTCCGACACCTGGAAACGGAAATAACAATAATAAATACATGTAAATAATCCATCACACTGCATGGAGGACAAAGTCTACACATTTATGTCCATGGCTGCCGATGTTCTGAACGTCTGAACATCCCATCAGTTCTGAATCAAATCAGTTCAAGAAAAAAAACAAAACCAAAACAGACATGCAACAAAGTGCAACACATTAATGTAGAACTACATAAAAATATGATACATATTTTTTTTTATACACATATATATATATATATATATATATATATATATATATATATATATATATATATATATATATATATATATATATATATACACATATTAGCCTCTGGTGTGATATGATGGAACATATTCACATGGCAGAAGGATGGAATACTCAGATAATAATAATAATAATAATAATAATAATAATAATAATAATAATAATAATAATAATAATAATAATAAGATACTATACTGTTGTTTTCAGTTGTATAAACCAGAGAAACTGACAAATGCTTATAATTTGACCACTTCCTTATTGATTATCATATGAATAATAGGAGACCAAGGTTCAACAAACTGGGTCAGAACTGGATCAGATTTCCATCAGAAATCATGGGTTTCCATCAGAAACCCATGATTTCACTTTGTCACCTTTGTAATTTGTGATTTGCAGCAATTTACTGAATTATCTGAACACATGTTGAATGAAGACCAGTCAAATGTGTGTTTACAGGATGGAGAAGCGAGTAATTCGTAGTTTGGGTCAGTCTGATTTAAGACCAAAGGGTTGGAAACACTGCTTCAGTCAAGAACTTTGGTGGATTTTCAATTTGAAGTTGTAAATGTAGTTTCTGGAAAAAGACGAAACCTAAGCAAATGTAGTTGAGGTCCATTTCACCACTTCTATATAGAAAACAAAGGTTTACTTTGATTTGCTTTTTGTATTTCATATCATCTGTCCTGTTAAACACTTTAATACAAATATGTTCATTTTATTTGCATGTTTTGAAGGTACATATTTTAGTCCTATTGGTTCTTTGATCACTGTGATATAAAAAATGTATAGGACCCAACTGTAGTAAATATTATTATCATATGATTTGTGGATTGAAACAAAAATGCTGCAAAGCCATGAAGGATTTTCTTTTGAGAAGAAATACAGATATATAATCATGCCATGACCAGGACTGAGTGTTTAGTCATGTTTTTTGTTTTTCAATCAAAACTTTTTGTTCCAAAATGCCTAAGTAGTTTTCAGCTTCAATGGTGCATCATGACCTTTGACTTCGCCCCAGAACAGAGCAAACTGATAAACTATAAATAAACTGTAAAGGCCACAAGTTTATGCAACATCACATCATCAGTTTCTGTCCAGAGTTGTTTTGGTTTTTTTTGTGTGTGTTTTTTTATTTACATTTTTAATTAACCCTCAAAGACCCAAAAGCATCTACTGTCTAAAATATTGAATAACTTCTGAAAAAATAATCCTGTCATTACATGGAAGTAATTCAGGTCAAATGCAGTTTGTCAGCAACATTACATCATCAAAAAATGCAAAGGATATTATAATCAATGCTGATAAATCACTTGGTAATGGCTAAATTCATTTGGAAGTCACCACAAAAAACATTTCTAGGCCTTTATATGTTTTTTTGGTTTTGTTTTGACCTTTACAAAACTGTCCCACTGGTTATGATTGGATTTGGACTGAGATGGCATGGACTGGCAAAAAAAAAACCCTGGATGTTTTGTAAAGAAAGTTTGAGACTGGTCCATAAACTGGTGAACATCCTCTCATAATGACATCCTTTTGGTTTCTATGCAGACATAGATTATAACCATCGTCACACAGAGAAATGCTCCTAAAGCCTACATTTATGATGCCATCTTACATTTAGACTTGTACATATGGTCTTTGAAATTCTTACGTGCCTTGTTGCTGTTAAAAATATTGATTAAACAAAAGTCCAATGAATAAGATTAGCTGAAGTCTTTACATTTGACCAGTGACTAAAGCTCAGTGTCTTCATCCCTGGGTTCTTTTGGTACCTGTTTGGTGGTGTTGCAGTATTTAGCGCAGCCTTTACTACCAACATGTTCCCTCTCAGATACAACGTAGTCACAGCCAATCAGATGACTCTCCTGGACACATGAATGTTCATTATTGGACACATGAATGTTCATTATTGGACACATGAATGTTCATTATTGGACACATGAATGTTCATTATTGGACTGATGTTACAGATATGACTTGAGTAGCGGAGGTTGATTGGTGGCTGTATCGTACCATTTCAGAGCTTCCATCTGGACAGCTGGTCTCATAGAGGTAACTGCAGTGAACACACGGCCCCTGACAACAACAGAATAGAGTTTCAAATACACCCAGACTCATGGACCAAACATCTGTTGGAACAATTGTGTTCAAATCTGATGACATGAGTGGACGTCAGCAGATTGATCCATGTTCGCCTACTGAGGGTGCATCTCTGGATGGGCAAAAAAAAAAATCTCAGTAATTTAAAAAAATTTCTCGATAATGATAATCTGACGATATCCTTTAAAATGTGAATTTTTTTTTTTTTTGGTTACAAAAAATGCTGTAAAACTCTACTTGCTTACCAGGACATCTATTGATAGACACAGCGTTTCAGAACAACAGCTCTTGTTTTTAAAGTGCCTCATACATCTTCTGCAAGACATGTGGGGGAGGGGGGGGTTATGTACGTGGGGTAGGGGCAGTAGTTATATACATGGGGGTGCGGTCCATAATTAACGTAACTAATGCTGGGATGAAATGACAGTGAAACCTATCATGCTTTCAGTGTCTGACTCCCTGCTTCTATGCCTCTATTATACAGCGGATCTTACACGAAATTTTCACAACTTCTAATCTGTATCCACTGGACCCCCTCCAAACGTGAATTTGTCATGTTTACCCCACCACCATCACCACCACCATAGCACCCAGCTTGCATATAACGTTATTTTGAAATAAACCAAACCATTACCAGGCTAGTGATGTGGACCCACATCTCACTAAGAAATCATCTGCTGAGATAGAGACTCCTGCATATTTCCTCCATGTACGACACGGTGGTACAGTGGTTAGCACTCGTGCCTCACAGCAACAAGGTCCTAGGTTCGATTCCAACACCAGTCGACGGGGGGTGGGACCTTTCTGTGTGGAGTTTGCATGTTCTCCCCGTGTCTGCGTGGGTTCTCTCCGGGTACTCCGGCTTCCTCCCACCATCCAAAGACATGCACTAATAGGTTAACTGGTTAATCTAAATTGCCCATAGGTGTGAATGTGAGAGTGATTGTTTGTCTCTATATGTTCAGCCCTGCGATGAACTGGCGACTTGTCCAGGGTGTACCCCGCTTTCGCCCCTATGTGGGATAGGCTCCAAGCGACCCCCGTGACCCTAGTGAGGATAAAGCGGGTTCAGAAAATGAATGAATGAATGAGACGATGTTGTGTTTTGGGTGCCGCCAAGTCACCACAAGACGGAATCCTGTCCGCTGATTGGCTTCTGAGGCACACATTTGGCCAATGAGGACTTTCACGCACCTCTCCTTTACTGTCTGTGCGCCTGTCCGTTTGTTTTCTTTTTGAGACAGTATCAATACTCGATAATGTAAAATTGAAAATCAATTGCAATCAACCTTTACAATATTATCGTAGGCGATATATATCGCCCACCTCTAATACACTGAAAAAAAAAAAAAAAAATCTGTTGGATTTACATAAAAAAAAAGTATGGACATTGGTTGCACACAGTAAAATCATGTTATGCCAACATGAATATTGCACATAAAAAAATCATGTTACACCATAATGAATATTTCCTTTTCACTACACCCAAGAATTTTACATTAGACAAACATGATTTTATCATGCAATTTTCCACAATTTGTTCACATTTAACAAACAACAGAATCATGTTTTAGCAGCAGAATTATTTCATTGAAATATAATTTTAATAGGTTGAAATTGCATAATAAAAATGCAATTGAAGACGATTTTTATGTCCAAAAAAGCATATTCTGCCAATATTTTCTGCAAGAACCACATGCATTATTACAATTCATCAAACACAGGACACTGAACACAAATTTAAGGTTCAACCCTTTTATTAACTCAAATAGAAAAAGATATCTTTACAACGGTGCAAAAAGTTGAATCTCTTTAACTTGAACAGTCATTTACAATTACCTGAGCATTGACGAAATCGAACATTTCTTAAGGTCTCTTCTATCAGCCATTTTTTTCTAACACTCCCTGAGTGTATTAAAGTGCTCTCTATGAAGCCCAGTTTACGGTGCTCTCCAACAAG
Organism: Sphaeramia orbicularis; assembly: GCF_902148855.1. NCBI lineage: Eukaryota > Metazoa > Chordata > Actinopteri > Kurtiformes > Apogonidae > Sphaeramia > Sphaeramia orbicularis. The sequence continues at coordinate 42,811,587 of NC_043961.1, forward strand.
ACGAAACAAAGGAAACGAGGGGCTTGATATTTTTGGGGAAACAGAACAAAACAGAAACAGCAGCAAAACAAGCAGTAGGATGCCACGTAAGCCCACTCTTAAGAAAAACTGGAAGTCATTTTTAAGGTACCATCTCTACTCAAAGAGTGGGATCTTCAAGGCCTGAACCCTTTTTGACAGTACTTTGCCTTCCAACTCCATTACAACTTTCTGGATTACCTCAAAGGTGTATCTGAGATGAGGAGGGTCGTCCAGGTTTAAGTTGTGAATAAGGCCAAACAGCATGGCAACTGCCACTCCGACACTTGGTAGGTCGACCACCACGGCCTGGCCTTCAAGGACCACGAGGATGTCCTCTTCCTCACCACTGCCACTTTCCATTATGAGGAAAATTCCCACCATGGTGTCCTCGATTGCCTCCTGGATTGCAGCATGGTCTTCATTCTACAGAACACAGACAATAATTTCAATAAAGTTTTACAGAAGCAAAATATGACCAATCACCACCTGAAGGGGAAGCAGAAAGGTTTCATAGCTTTCTTTACACACTTAACAATCATTTATATAGTGCTCTTCACAGCACAAGAGCACAGAGTGCTTCACAACACTTTCAAAGTATAAATTAACATGTCATAACAATAAAATTGCAATAAAAAGGTAAATGTAGAACCTGTGAGAATAAATAAATAGTTTGACAGGAATCCCCCAGACCCTAAACAAAACTAGAGAAGAAATATGATAGTTAGTCAGGAGTTTCACAGCACTTAAAGAAAACCTGAGAAAAAATAGGCGACTAATTTCTCCAGGACCTTGGATTCAAATGAGGTCTTGGAGATGGGCCTGTAGTGTAGCATTGATGTGTGGTACAGGCTCAGTTTCTTAAGGATCGGCTGGGCAGCTGCCTGCTTAAAATAAGACAGAAACATCCCTGAATACAGAGAAGAGTTGATGATAGCTAGGAGACTGGAGCCCACTGTGGAGAAAACCTTAGGAAGAACATCAAAAAGACTTCAGGACGTTTTCATGGAGCTAACCACATCTCTCAAGTCCATAATAGTGATAAAAGAGAAACTGCTCAGCTGTGGAGGAGGAACCAGACAGTTAACATGAGGGGTGGAGGAAGGAATGATGTTAGATCTCACACTCATTACCATGTTCACAAAAAAACACTAGAAAGACATCACAGCCCTCTTTAGAAAATACAGCAACAGGAGGAGAAGGACGGGAGACAATAGTGTTGATAGTCTTGAAGTGCATCCTGTGGTTGTTCTTACTGCGACAGCTGGGATTCAAACTGTCAACTCTAAAACGTTTGTCCTCGTAAAGTAATTACATTCTGCTCTCAATAATACATTAGTTGGACTCACCTCATATTCCCTGAAAAGGTGTGCTGGGTCCTCCTGGAGATATATGCACAGTCCCTTTCGGATGAGTTTCCTCAGAACCTCAGTGTCCTCAGTTTGGAAAGAGATAGTTACTTTATTAACTGGTTTGGGACTTATGCAAATTTTCCAAATTATTTGACTCAACAAGGCCAAGAATCAAACCTATTCAAGATTTGGTATATTTCATTTAAAAATACCATTTTTGCTTGGGTATTGCTGAAAATTGAAGAACTTATTGGGATAGTTCTGATTTTGGACATTAAAGTTCAGTGTAATCCTCACTGTGAGTGGTTATAAGGTCAAATTTCTCGCAGCAGAAAACTGATTATTCTTTTGAATGTAGAAAAAAAATTTTTATCTCAGTGATCCCTGCAACTAGAGTGAACTACTTTCTGCGACACAAATAAAAAATAAATAAAATTCTGCTTTGATTTTCATAGTCAGTGGCTCACCCATCTGAATAGTCAGTAGCAAGATTGATTTTCGGGCATTATTACTTTTTTTTGTAATGTCAGATTGGAAAAAAAATAAGTTACATTGGGTCCCTTAACATACACGATTTGTATGTGGAACTTTAAACTGCAATAAAATTATGAGAGGTTAGTACTTTTTCTGGAATTTTTTTTTAAATTTTCTTATTTAAGGCATTTGTTTTAAATTGATATAAAGACATAATGAATGCACCTCAAAACAGACACAAATTTCCCTAGTAGGGCATAATAAAGTTAATCAATCAATCAATCAATCAATCAATCAACACTTGCCTTCCCAATCTCTTCCAGGATGTGCTTCAGTTTGGTTCCAATCACTCCACCTTGTTTCCTGAATAACTTGATCATTTTGTCTGTGTGAATATCCAGCTGGGAGAGGAATCTGGACCGGAGCAGCATGGTGGTTATCTTCTTAAATTTGGCATTTGTCTGAAAGCACACAGATAAAGCATTAACACTCAAAACTGCAAAAAATGTCAATGCAAATTCAAGGAGACAAAACTGTAGCAGTTACATGCATCGTTGATATTTTTTAATTTGAAGAAACATGCCAAAGTATCACAAACCTCACTCATGTGAAAGAATGCTGGCCATCTTGCCTACTTGTGGTTGATTTCGAACAAGCTTTACAGTGCCACATACTGCAAGAAAAAAAAAAAAAACAAAACAGAAAAATGACAATGAGTGTGATCAGTGTGTGTGTCAATGTTTGGGTGAGTGTCAAGTCATAGGGTACATGTGAGTGAAGTGAAGTAAGCACAATTTATGTTGTGAAGTTTAAGTAAAACATATGTAGATTACACTACTCACCCCTACTACAGAGCCTTGGCATAAACCCCTGCACTGGCTGATACCGGCAGGAAAGGCAGCAGTCTGGAGTACACAGAAGAGTCAGCAATTATGAATTCACATGCAAACTTCAGAACAAATATGATTCTTAACCATGTGTTAATTGGCTCACAGATAAATGTTTAAGGTTACTGGGTTAACAGAATCATAATGTTTTTAATATTATGTTATGTTAACAGAGATAATGGGATAACTGTTTAACCTTCGTCCCACATGAGGACAAATTTGTCCTTCTTCAATTTTATTTTTTAGATTTCTTCGCACTGGTTATAAATTTTATTGCCATAAAATTTCTCTCTCTATGCGTAAAAGTCGTGTGTAATGACAGCTTCTCGCTGGTGAAACACAATTAACTGCACCTCTTCTTTCACGTGTCTTTTTGACAGGTGAAACCTATATGAAAAATAATATAAATAAATATACAATGTCGGGCTTTTCCATGCTCAGCAGCCTCGGTGACCGGAGAGAAAGAAACACAATATAAACAGCCGAGAGGTTGGACATTTCTCGCAATTTTTCTGAGATCTGATGATATGTCTCTCCATTCAAGAAAATATCATTAATAATACAGATGTATGGCTCAAGTGAGCGGGTAGGATGGGGCGCTGAGAAGCTCACAGCCGGAGCCTCGAGCCACCTTCGCCGCCGTGCCCTTCAACTCCGACCCGGAGCCGGTCGCGACGCACCAAGGCGAGCCAAGCACCGCGCTTCCAAAGGAGGAGAGAGGAGGGCAGCGTTAGCATTAGCCTGCAACCATGAACACCTCCACCCCGCTGCCCAGGGCAGCGGGCGGCAAGGTGCTGGCAATAGCAAAATGTGGTGGAAAAATTTACTTTTTATATTTATACTCTTTATATTTTATACTGTTAGTACATCTTCTTTTAATGCTGAGTCATTATTCATTATGTGTGATGTTTACCACTCTGTAACACCCCCAACCCAGGAACGGAGTTCTTGCCTTGAGTTAAAACCCAAACACCTAAATGTCTGAATGTGTAGATAGAGGATGGCGCCTGCACTCCAGATTGGATCCAAGCAAGGTTAGAGTGGAGAGGTCATCATGACCTCTTCACGGACCAGAGAAGGAGTAGTATGGGGTGGTACGATGTACGTAAGGAATGACATCATAGTTTGAGGGGGTTGGATTTGGTTCTATATAATCTTTAGTTTTCTCTTGTTTAATCAAACTTCACTTACAGAGTTTCTCTGTGATTGACTTCTCAATAAATGCATTTATTTATTTTAACTCTAACTTTCTCTCCTCCTCTTTGTGTGTGGGTTATCAGTTGAACATTTCCATAACAATAGGTAGCGTTAGCTCGTGGTAGCTAACACCAGCATTAGCTTTGACTTGCTTGATGATAATAGCAGATTAAAAAGCTCTGTTCCGTGAATACAACAATTTTGAAGTGATATCTCCCACTTAACGTTAATTTGTTAGAGTAAATTAAATTTACCTTATGCAGGTGACTCCACAGTGCAGGTGCTTGCAGCATCAGTGGTAAAATGGCTGATTCCAAAATATCCCATCGAGGAATGTTTCTCAGCAGACGAGTTTCATGCTGCCCAAATTAAGGGGCAGAGGCAAAACATAACTATTTCATTTGGTATCAACATGATTTAGATATGTTGATGTAACACCGCTAAAAATTAAGTGCGATCTTCAAGGTTGGCATATGTTTCAAAGGGAAGCATAAATTGTTCATGTTATTTATACCAGCTTAATATTTGTAAATTGAACAACCCCACTTCTCCCCTTTTTTCAGTGTATAGACTGACTGGACATAGACTGAACATAGATTGACTGGACAGAGGCTGTGTGCTGCCCCACTTGAAATGGTGCACTGTCCCTTTAAAGAATGTGGGGAGTTGCTGCTCAGTTAATTAGCTGCTGTTCTTCAGTTTTGTTGAGTCAGTGTCTCTGACGTGTACTGTTTTAAGTTGCTGCTGATTACTACCTTTTACTTTCATTCTTGTTTTGGAACTTGGACAAAGATATGTCTGTAAGTCACTTAAATTCAAGTACGTTTATATAATGTCCGCATAGTGTGCCTGTAGTCAACTTAAAAAGAGTATTTCATCGAATAAATGCTACAGCTAAAATGCTAATGCTTGTTCTTACTTGAACTATGCTAAGTCCCATGTTAGTGTGTTATCCTTTGGATTACTGATTGTGTATTGTGTGTGAGGACAATTCAGTTATACTATACATTTTCTTTATCTTTGTATTTCAGTATCACAGGTTAAAGTTCATGCTGTAAAAGTGAAAGCCTTCATAAATATCCAAAAAACGTTCTTCTGACATCATTCTAGTAGGGCAGAATAGGCTGACTAAACATAGATTGACTGGACATTGACTGACTGGACATAGATTGACAGGATATGGACTAACTAAAAATAGCCTGACTGGACATAGATTGACTGGTTATAGACTGACTGGACATTGACTGACTGGATATAGACTGACTGGACATAGATTGAAAGGATTTGGACAGACTAAACATAGAATGACTGGACATAGATTGACTAGATATAGGTTGACTGAACATAGATTGACTAGATGTAGACTGATGAGATGTAGACTGACTGGATATAGACTGACTGGACATAGACTGAGCATACATTGACTGGACATAGACTGACTGAATAGATTGACTTGACATAGACTGACTGGACATAGACTGACTGGATATAGACAGACTGAATATAGGTTGACTGGATATAGATTAACTAGATTTAGACTGACTGAACATAGATTGACAAGATATAGACTGACTGAACATAGATTGACTAGATGTAGACCGACTGGATAGAGACTGACTGGGCATAGACTGACTACATATAGGCTGACTGGATATTGACTGACTGGATGTAGACTGACTGGACATAGACTGACTGGATATAGGCTGACTAGACATAGATTGACTGGATATAGACTGATTGGACATAGATTGACTGGACATAGACCGACTGGATATGGCTGACTGGACAGACACTAACTGAACATAGATTGAATAGATGTAGACTGACTGGATGTAAACTGACTGGACATGGACTGACTAGATATAGGCTGACTGGACATAGACTGACTGGATATGGATTGACTGGACGTAAACTGACTGGATATAGGCTGATCACACATAGACTGACTGGATATAGACTGACTGGATATAGAGGGTTAGAGTTAGGGTTGGATATAGACTAGCTGGATATGGACTGACTGGACATAGGCTGACTGGATATTGACAGGATATAGACTGATTGGACATAGATTGACTGGACATAGACTGACTGGATATAGACTTAATGAATATAGACTGACTAAATATAGATTGGCTAATTATAGACTGACTTAACATAGGTTGACTAGATGTAGACTGACAAGATGTAGACTGACTGGACATAGACTGAACATAAATTGCCTGGACATAGACTGACTGAATAGACTGACTGAACATAGATTGACTGGACATAGGCTGACTGGATATAGACTGATTGGACATAGATTGACTGGATATAGACTGACTGAACATACATTGACTAGATGTAGACTGACTGGATATTGACTGACTGGATGTAGACTGACTGGACATAAACTGACTGGATATAGGCTGATCACACATAGACTGACTGGACATAGACTGACTGGATATAGAGGATTAGAGTTAGGGTTGGATGTAGACTGGCTGGATATGGACTGACTGGACATTGACTGACTGGATGTAAACTGAGTGGATGTAGACTGAACAAAAATTGACTAGATGTAGACTCACTGGATATAGGCTGACTGGACATAGACTGACTGGATGTAAACTGAGTGGATGTAGACTGACTGAACAAAAATTGACTAGATGTAGACTCACTGGATATAGGCTGACTGGACATAGACTGACTGGATGTAGACCGACTAGAAATAGACTGACTGGATGTAGACTGACTAGAAATAGACTGACTGGATGTGGACTGACTGGAAATAGACTGACTGGATATAGGCTGACCACACATAGACTGATTGGATGTAGGCTGACTGGACATAGACTGACTGGATATAGAGGGTTAGAGTAAGGGTTGGATATAGACTGGCTGGATGTAGACTTACTGAACATATACATGTACATCACATTTACATGTCACTTAATAAACTGAGTTACTACATTAGTCTGACTAAAACTGGACTTTAAAAGTGCATGTAAATGTGGTATGATATGATATGATATCATATCATATCATATTATATCATATCATATAGGATATGACATGGGTTTAGAGGGACTGTGGGGACAGTTAAGACCATCTCACAAAATGTCTGTTGTAAAAGGGACCTGCCCTATTTTTCTCACATGGACCACATAAAGCCTGTTAAAATCACACACTAATTTGCTGGAAATTTAATTTTGGTACAAGAGGACATTTAGATCAAGTACACACAGGTAGAGTTTAAGTAGGGTTATGATGCACTCTAGCGTACATACAACCAAATTTACAACCTTGGCCTAGTGCAGGACTCTGACTTGTCTTACTTCGCAGCTTCCTATTGCACTCTTGATAATTAATTAATACTTACCAGAGTAATCTTGTTCTCGATGACATCACAGCGGTGAGGCAGGATGGGTAAAATGGAGGGTGGATACAGTAACCCATCAATCATATGGATGATCCCATTAGATGCCACAATACTGGTGCTCGTTAAGTGGACCTCTTTTTCACCGAGCAGAATCTGACCCTATTTACACGTACCAGGGCATGATTAGACTTAGTGATCTATTACCCAACAAACAGTTACATTAGACCACAAGTTGTCATCAAATAAGTAGTCTAGTCAAAAAAGTTACAATGCACTGTATACTGCCTATCATTTTAACAACACATTAATTTTTGCATTATATTCTTTTCTTTATTTATACAATTACCAAAAATACAAAAATCACATTTCTGTCTTTGTTCTCCTCTCTTTCTAGTGCAAAATAAAACTTTGCAGATGACTTATGGTAGAGAACTACCTTGACATACCATAACATACAGAACATACCATGAACTAAATGGGCAGCAGCTTTGCCTGACACTCCTGTAGTCAGTATGACAATTACACACTCCCTAAAACCTTGGGGCATCTGTGGCATTATATATATATATATACTAGGCCTGTAACGGTACACGTACCAAACCGAACCGTTTCGGTATGCATCTGTTCGGTTCGGTACACAGCTGTACCAGAACGGCACAGTATGATGAGAAAAAGAAAAAGGAATGAAAGACATCGTTTGATGCGGAACTTTAAATACGCGCAAGTTTCACACGGACATATTGAAGGAGCACACATTGACCCAAAATATGAAATAGCAGTTGATATAAGGTTAAAAAAAAACAACAAATATGATGTGAACCTGGAAGGAAGAGACTGAAGACCCTCCACCATCATTACAGTCCAGTTTGGATCAGTTCAGGTTCAGGTGAAAGACAACAATGAGGAAAGAGACGTTAATAAGACGGACGTTGTCTGGCCCCTGTGAACTACAGTAGTTCTAACACACTTACACTAGCTCTGTCTGTCTGTCTGTGTGTCTGTCTGTCTGTCTATCACGCACGCTGTATAATAGAGGAATAAATAGAACGTTGAAAGTATGTAACATTTCACTTTCGTTTCACGACAGCATTCGTTACGTTACTTATGGACCACACCCCCAGGTATATAACTGTGCACCCCCCCTACCCCCCGGCTCCGACAAAAAAAAGAAAAATCCCCCGTGCACACAGGCACACATAAGTACACACAGTGTCCTAAACAGTTTGTTCTCTGTCCTAAAATAAATAATTTGGTTCATTGTGTTGTCAATGTTTCTCTTCATTTTGTTTAAACAGAATACCAGTTTACCCTCTTGTTAATGTTACACTTCATGTGGAATTTTTTTGTTATTTTTATGCAGAATGTGAGCTGACAGAACTGTGATTAGATATTTCTTGTTTCTTTGAAACTACCTTTCAGGGAAAAGTGCAATACTAATGTTTAAAATAAATTTAGTAATATTAATAATCTATTTTATTTTCTATTTGATTTGTAGCAGCAGAATTATATTATTCCTGTTTTTCTATATTCTATTGTCTCCAAAAATTGGGGGGAAAATGTTAAAAATGTATAAATGCATTAATAGACATTTTGAGGGGTTTTCTTTCTTCCTGTACCGAACCGAAAAAAACTTAACCGTGGCTTTGAAAACCGAAAACGTACCGAACCAAAAATGTTGTGTACCGTTACAGGCCTAATATTTATTTATTTATTTATCTATTTATTTATTCATTTATTTATATAATCTTCTTCTCTCCCACCTGGGCAGTGTCTCCTTCAGACTCAGTCCTCTACCAGAGGCCTGGGAACCTGAAGGTTCTGCGCAGGATCTTAGCTTGTTCCTAGGATTGTGCTCTTTTGGACAGAGATCTCTGATATTGTTCCTGGTATCTGCTGGAGCCATCCTCTCAGCTTGGGGGTCACTGCCCCTAGCGCCCCGATCACTACTGGTGTCACTGTTGCCTTCACACTCCACATTTTCTCTATCTCCTCTTTCAGCCTTTGGTATTTCTCGAGCTTCTCATGCTCCTTCTTTCTGATGCTGCTATCACTTGGGATTGCTACATCTATCACTACCACTGTCTTCTGATGTTTATCCACCACTACTATGTCAGGCTGATTGGCCATCACCATCTTGTTGGTCTGGATCTGGAAGTCCCACAGGATCTTGGCGTGTTTGTTCTCTATCACCTTCGGGGGTGTCTCCCATCTGGACCCTGGGACCACCAGTCCATACTCAGCACAGATGTTCCTGTACACTATGCCTGCTACCTGGTTATGCCGCTCCATGTATGCCTTGCCTGCCAGCATCTTACACCCTGCTATGATGTGCTGGACTGTCTCAGGGGCTTCTCTACACACCCTACACCTGGGGTCTTGCCTGGTGTGGTAGACCTACACCAGGGGTCTTGTCTGGTGTGGTAGACCCCGGCCTCTATTGCTCTTGTGTTCAGGGCCTGTTCTTGTGCAGCCCTGAGTAGTGCCTCTGTGCTGTCTTTCAGTCAAGCCTTTTCCAGCCAATGATATATTTTTTTTGATATCAGCCAGCTCTTCAATTTGCTGGTGGTACATGCCATGCCGGGGCTTGTCCTCCCAATGATAGCCCCTCTGGCTCCTCCTCCTTACTCAGCTTTTGTTGTCTGAGGCATTCACTCAGCAGTTGGTCATTAGGGGCCATTTTCTTGATGTATTTCTGGAGGCTTGTTGTTTCCTTCTGAACAGTAGCTCTGATAATTACTAGTCCTCAGCCCCCCTCCTTTCGCTTTGTGTACAGTCTCAGGATGCTGGACTTGGGGTGGTACTTTCCATGCACGGTAAGGAGCTTCCTTGTCTTGATATCAGTGGCTAGTATCTCTTCCAGTGGCCAGGGTATTATGTGAGTGGGGTATTTGATTACTAGCAGGACATAGGTGTTAGTGGCTTGGATCTTATTTTTTGCCATTCAGCTGACTTTTCAGGACCTGCCTTACCCTCTGTAGGTATCTAGCTGTGGCTAACCTCTGAGCTGCCTCCTCATAATTGCTGTTTGCCTGCTGAATCCCCAGGTATTTGTAACTGTCATGCATATCTGCAATGTCCCCTTCAGGTAGCTCAACCCTTTCAGTTGTGATCACCTTTCCTCGTCTAGATACCATCTGCCCACATTTATCTTGTCCAAATGGCATCACAATTTCTTTGCTGTAGATCCGAGTGAGGTGGATCAGGGAGTCTATGTCATGCTCATTCTTGGCATACAGTTTGATGCCATCCATGTAGAGAAGGTGGCTGATGGTTATTCCACTTTGGAACCAGTACTCAAAGCCACTCTTTGTGATGATCTGGCTGAGGGGGTTTAGGCCTATGCAGAACAGCAGGGGGGGCAGAGCGTCTCTTTGGTATATGCTGCATTTGATGCTCTCCTGTCAACTGGTTTTGAGTTGGCTTCCAGAGTCATCTTCCATTGCCTCATCAAGTTCTGGATGAACTCTCTTAGTGTCCTGTTGATGTCATACAGCTTGAGGCACTCCAGTATCCATGTGTGTGGCATTTAGAGGCTTTCTTATAGTCAATCCAGGTGGTGCACAGGTTGGTGTTCCTCGTTTTACAGTCAATTGCCCTGTCAACCAGTAGCTGGTGCTTGACTCCCTGGTGTTGCTGCCTATTCCTTTCTGTGCTGTGCTCATGTATTGCTCCATGTGCCTACTCATCTTAGTCACTAGGATGCCTGATAAGAGCTTGGAAGCATGGATGTTGTGCTGAGGCAGGTTATAGGCCGGTAATTGGATGGTATTGTTCCCTTCTGGAGGTCCTTCATTATGAGGACTGTCTGGTTCATCTGTCCTCCTAAGCGTTCATGGAGTGAATCAGGTCAGGCCCTGGTGCTGTCCAGCTCTTCATTTTGGACACTCTTGTTTGGATATCAGCTAGGGTGATGACTACTGGGTCTTGTTCTGGGAGTTGGCTGTGCTCTGTCTGTAAGTCTATCAGTCATTGGGCATTGTTATGTGTTACCTCTTTCTCCCAGATACTCTTCCAGGATTATTATTATTAATTTATTAATGATTTATTCTGCTTGCCTCTACTTCTCTTGTATACCTCTTTAGGCAGGTACCTAGGGCTGTGAACCTTTGCTTCGAAGTTTCCAGTGCCTCAACTGTGGACAGTTTGTTACATTTCTTGGGCAATTCTTTCTTTAGATTCACACCTCTGCTTAGTTCTGTTACAAGGCTGACTTCTCTCTGTGGCAACATGGTTTTTCCTTCTAACTGTATTTTCCATGGGACAGTTCAGTCCTGCCACCTACTGATGCTGTTCATAGCCGAGCATCTCTAGTGTGTGTGTGTGTGTGTGTGTGTGTGTGTGTGTGTGTGTGTGTGTGTGTGTGTGTGTAAAATTTATGGTGTGAACAAAAATAAGAGAAATAGGTCTACTGTGTACACAGAAAGTTTTTCAGCCCATCAAAAAAAGAGCAAAAACAAAAGCATTGTGTTTATATTTTCATGTACAGTATTTAAATCTTTAAATACTTTATACATTTAAGTATTTATTGTTTTTAAAGTTTACTGTAAAATAAGAAGGAATAAGACAAACTTACATCATCCGACACATTGATGGTAATGAACTGATTGGCCATTGTATGAATTTGAGGAAGAATCGCCAATTCATCCACTGTGAGCTACACACACAAAACATATGTTCAATAAAATGGTTATTTCTGATAAATACATTGATGTGTATGTTGGCATGAATTCTCACCACAGCCTGAGAGAAAACATGATGTCTGAGGAGCTCCTGAAGTTTATGTTTGGCCTGAAAAAGTGCAGATTGTCAATTAGTTTGTTCATAGAGCTTTGATTTGTTTCAGACATAACCTCATCACTATTTAAGTTATCTAATTCTCCATTCAGTGTAGCCCCGCTTACGCTGCCGACTTGTGTTTGTTTTAGTTAACTTTGCTAAAACATGCACAAATGTTTGCTGAGGAAGATTTAAGGGTATGTGCTGTAGTTTACTCTTTAACTCCGCCAAGGCAGTGATGTCATTACACACATCTGTTTGTTCAGTTTTGTGTTGCGTTGCTGCTTTGATCGGTTCATTTTGTGGGCCGTTTGGATCCAAAATAACACCTCACTGATCCAACACAGACAGAACTCTATGGGTTTAAGAACCCTTCATGGCCTCAGTTCCTTATGGGTTCAGAACTGAGGCCATACTCTAAATACTGCATTCACATAAATGGGTTCAGATTTTTAGGTGGGCCTTTACTTGTTAAAAATGCTAAAAAAAAAAATTAAAAAATAAAAAAAATAAAATAAAAAAATCCAACTAACCCTCCTTTCATTTGGATTGAGCTCATCCTGTCATAGAGAACATTCAACACAGTTTCAGGGTCAAAGACCTTGGTTCCCAAATGAATCTATTACAGAAGAACCACAGAGTTTTACTACGTTTATCTGCTACTGAGATTGGCAGCAAACATGCCCTGTTCAGTTTCATTGATAGGTTTGTGTAATATAGCACATTGTTGTAGTTGGCTATAAAATTACTTTGTTATGCAGTGTTTGATGAAGTTTACTGTAACACACTCAAACTCATTGAACTAATGCTTAGCATTAGCCCACCTCTGATACCCCTGGCTCCAGTAGTTCTGCCACTTTTTTATGGTCACTCCTGCAAACGACTGACTTCAAACAGCAGTTCAGACACTGATGGGTGATGGCACTGTGACTCTGTGGTATAAATATATACAAGCTACAGCTGCTGTTGTCAGAATTCATCTGTGAATGGACTGGAGTCAGAGTCGGGGAAAAAAAATTTTAAACTTTAATAAAAGTAGTAACATGTAGTCTGATTTTGTTTGATCTGTGTGACTGTTCCCAATGATTATTGCATTATTGCAAATGAGGAGGATATAACACATCAATCAGAACAGAAATGTTTCATGTAACCATAGCTGTCTGGGACTCATCGCATCACCATGACTTACACTCAGTTATTTGGTATGTAATGAGTTTGCATGAATGATAAAATGTGAGGGTAGAAACACTACACTGTTGATGCCCCTCTGCCCCACCCCCACCCCCAACCCGGGTGTGTGCTGTTATTTTTTAATGTTGGTATTAAAAATGTAGGAAAATTAAAACCAAAGCTTCTAAGCAACTGAAGCCTGAGCTGTGAATCTCAGGATTTAGAGATTTAAATGCTGAAAATGTTTAATCCCAAACATCATCAGACCAGTATCATACGTCTGTACCCACATATGCTGTATAAATGACTATCACAGTGGTAGTGGTGCATAATTGTCCTTTGGTTCTTACGTCATTCAGCATGTACAGAATGCTGCCATCTCTGGCTGCATCCACTGCCTGGTTAGTGGGAATGAAGATGGTCAGTGGTCCCGGACCCCGCAGAGGGGGGGGCGACCCACAGTTCTGCAAAAACAGACATTTAGGTTAGAGTTCCAAAGATGCTCTGTTCTTATTACCTTTGCTAATAATATTTCAACAAAGCTCCTATTTTCCAACATCAACACTTGCAGAATACATACATTCAATGTTCTTAAATGCATTCAGCTTAGTGTCTAGTGTCTAAGGGCATTTTCACACAGCATTCTCGAATCCGTACCGTACTTGGATACATTCACACCTTCCCTGCAGATGTTGTGTTCACACACATATACCATGGCCCATGCCTGAGTACAAATGGGTGTTACAGGGCTGAAACAGTAGGTGGTGGTGTGGAAGGCATTCTGTTGCTATAGAACAAACGCGGAAGTCAGAAGAAGACAAACCCTTACCTATCTGTTAGCCTGTTTGAGGCAAAGAGAAGCAGAGGGACCTTCATTATCCCTGATATATCACCGAGCGGTTCGGTTGATAAAGCGAGCCTGTGCCATGTGGATCCGTTGCTTTTTCAGGAGACAACAGGAGCGTTGTCAATGCTCTTGTGGTGATTAACCTATTTCCACTGTCGGAGTGGTGATTAGGTCACTTCCGGACTCGGGCACGGATCACATTCACAGGGCAACGTGCTGGAGTCCGGGCAGTCCATACCCAGGACTACCTTCTCATTTGGACTCAGGCATGATATTCGAGCATGGAATGGTTGCATTCACATTGATAAAATTCAGATAAAACTCAGATACAGACTTGAGTATGCTGTGTGAAAACACCCAAACACATGTAGGGTTACTTCTGAACTAGTCCATGGGCCAATAGGGGTCACTGTGCACCCCCCCATAACAATACTAGACCATGATTTTTATTCCCTTGGACCTTCCTGAAGAAGAAAATATGATGCCAACTTCAAAATTTTGGGATGGACTACCCATCAGCAGACATTTTCAAAATGGCCGCCAACGCGACTCGAAAAATCCTGTTCGGGCTCATAACTTTGCAAATATGACAGATAGAGACGTGATTTTGGTGTCTATATCTATGTTTTTGAGTACCAGCAATCCAATAAACCACATTATAACAACCTATGACCATCTCTTCAACTTTAGAATTGAAAAATATCAGTTTCAGACAATAATTTTGAGTGGTGCCTCAAAAATTGATTCCCTGTTTCATGTTTTTTTTTCAGTGATTCACCTGCGCATTATCAATTGAAGAACAGTATTTTCTCAAATTCTATTTTGCCATAAAAATGTACTTACATCTTCTTTTTTCTTTTAAGGTGTCCATTCTGAATGAAAATGGCGCACAAGAAACGTAAGAGGGATGTGAGTGTCACCGACACTGGTCACGAATCTGAACTCTGCATCATTCATTACACGGACACGTCATCATTAGCTTTCACAGCATTGACAGAGGAGAGGCTGGCAAAGCTGAAAGAAATAAAACAGCAAAGACTTTCTGAGCCTGTAGATTCTGTTCATCGGATGACCCATATCTGTTCGCAAATTCCAGATACAGTTGGGGAGCACCAGGGATATCATCGCGAATGCTACAAGCGGTTCACATCAAATTTGAGAAGACTTTCGTCCTCGTCAACCTCTTCATCGGTAACTGAAACCAATACTGGTCCTCCATCAAGGTGCCCCTCTAGTGAAAGCGAGAGATTCATCTTAATCCAGACTGCATTTTCTGCAACAAAGTTGGCAGGAATAACATCAAAAAAGGAGGCGCCTGGACAACTGAACCGACATCTAGATTCGAATATGCTGGAGGTGACACTGTTCTCAAAATTGCAGAAGACCGGAAAGATTTTGAGATGCTTTGAAGGATCAAAGGCTCTTCCATCATGGCCTGGTGAGACGTAGCTTGCGGGTTGCTGCTACGCCATGATGAAGGGTCTCTAATATACATAGCTCTGCAACTTCTATGGTATTGAGCCTCACACGCGTAAAGGTCATAGCCTTTGATCCTTCGAAACATCTCAAAATCTTTCCGGTCTTCTGCAATTTTGAGAACAGTGTCACCTCCAGCATATTCGAATCTAGATGTCGGTTCAATTGTCCAGGCGCCTCCTTTTTTGATGTTATTCCTGCCAACTTTGTTGCAGAAAATGCAGTCTGGATTAAGATGAATCTCTCGCTTTCATTAGAGGGGCACCTTGATGGAGGACCAGTATTGGTTTCAGTTACCGATGAAGAGGTTGACGAGGACGAAAGTCTTCTCAAATTTGATGTGAACCGCTTGTAGCATTCGCGATGATATCCCTGGTGCTCCCCAACTGTATCTGGAATTTGCGAACAGATATGGGTCATCCGATGAACAGAATCTACAGGCTCAGAAAGTCTTTGCTGTTTTATTTCTTTCAGCTTTGCCAGCCTCTCCTCTGTCAATGCTGTGAAAGCTAATGATGACGTGTCCGTGTAATGAATGATGCAGAGTTCAGATTCGTGACCAGTGTCGGTGACACTCACGTCCCTCTTACGTTTCTTGTGCGCCATTTTCATTCAGAATGGACACCTTAAAAGAAAAAAGAAGATGTAAGTACATTTTTATGGCAAAATAGAATTTGAGAAAATACTGTTCTTCAATTGATAATGCGCAGGTGAATCACTGAAAAAAAAACATGAAACAGGGAATCAATTCTTGAGGCACCACTCAAAATTATTGTCTGAAACTGATATTTTTCAATTCTAAAGTTGAAGAGATGGTCATAGGTTGTTATAATGTGGTTTATTGGATTGCTGGTACTCAAAAACATAGGTATAGACACCAAAATCACGTCTCTATCTGTCATATTTGCAAAAGTTATGAGCCCGAACAGGATTTTTCGAGTCGCGTCAGCGGCCATTTGAAAATGTCTGCTGATGGGTAGTCCATCCCAAAATTTTGAAGTTGGCATCATATTTTCTTCTTCAGGAAGGTCCAAGGGAATAAAAAATCATGGTCTAGTACTGTTATGGGGGGGGGGGGGGGGTGCACAGTGACCCCTATTGGCCCATGGACTAAACTGTTTCACATTAATGTTGTGTATGTATGCATGTAACAATGTGAAAGAATGTGACATTCATACTATATTGTTACTAGAGAACCTGTCAATTGCTATAGCTGTCCTTCTCCATATCAGATAAATGGTTTTGATAGGCCCAGTCCAATAAAGGCTGAACAGAACAAAACAGAGCCGGATAATCAAATGGATCATGAGCTCATATCAGTTACTCACATCAACCAGAGACAAAAAGCGGTTAAATTTTCCATCCATCCTCAGAATCTCTCCAATGGTCTTATCAGCAAACTGGAAAAAGGACAATCAAAAAGACCAGAAAAGTCAATAGTCCCAGGATTCGATATTTGGTGAATTGACGCTTCATCTCACCTGTTCATCAAGAAGGGGCCTTTTGAGAACTGTGTTTATGATTGGCCGGTCAATGATGTGAATCACCCCATTGGCTGCTGGCAAGTTCTCCTGGATGACTGTGTACGGACGACTGGGGTTGTCCATCAGGATGAACCTCTGCAACAAGCAGTTACAGACATGACAGGATGAACCTTTGCAACAACCAATCACAGACAGATACGACAGGATGAACCTCAGCAACAACCAATCACAGACAGATACAGCAGGATGAAGATCTACAACAACCAACCAATCAGACAGACAGACAGACATGCCAGGATGAACCTCTGCAACAACCATTCACATCACAAAGAATAGCTTTAGGTAGTGCAACTCTGCATAAAAGAAGAAAATAGATAATATGAATAAACTGAACCACAATGCAATGCCGGGCCTGAAGGAAGGAACAAGGGGAAGGAGAAGAAAAGGGGAGGAGAGAAGGAGAGAGTGAAGGGGGGAGAAAAAAGAAGACCAAGATGGTGAAGACCTTCATAGGAGAATATCAACAATACCAACAGTAACAACCATGGTGACTATTATAATGGTATTAATAACTAGAACAAGAACTGAGTAAACTAGGCAGAGAGAAAAAAAATGAATAAATTACAATGAAATAAAGTAAATAAGACCTATTAAATGAGAGATTTAAGAAAGGAAAACATGAACAAAATATCATGAACGACAGCACAAATAATACTAGCAACAAATCCACACAACAGCAGTTTTTCACATTGACCTCCTGTAAGCAAGTGACTGTATCAGTGTAGGGCAGGGAAATTTTTTCATATGCGATATACTAAGAGACCATATTGTTTATATCAAGATAAATTATTTTGGGTTTAAATTATACAACTTGTGCTGCTCCACCCAACTCCCCTATATTACTCCTCTCCTTGTCTGCGTCTCACTTGGCTCTATTGTATCCCACCTCTCTCCATATCAGTTTACAACCAACCCTGCCCCCTTCCCCTCACAACTCCGATGTGAACATGGCCACGAACACAAGTGAGGGAGAAACTAACGAGGAACTGGTTTGCAAGAGAAAGAATAATGGTTCGCTCATTTGGAGATGGTTCAGTTTCCAGTCAACAGATGTGCAGCAGAAAAATGTGTACTGCAGGGAATGCTGAAAATGTATTCCTACAAAAGGTTTGAGTATGACCAATCTGTTTCACCGTTTCCAACAGCAGCATGAAGTGAAGTATGAAGAGAGTGTTAGCCTGTGTGCTGCAACCCAGACTGTGGAGTCAGTCCAGGCTCCAGCACCGAAACAACCCACGTTACAGAACTCAGTCACTCGTTGCATCCCTTATTAGAGAAATAGTGACAAGTGGTGCAACATAACTAAGGCTGTATCATACCATGTTGCTAAAGATATGGTCTCTACTTCAATTGTGGAGCAGATTAGATTAGAGCATGGAGATTTCCTTTTTTTGTTCAGTCTGTTTACATGCTTGCTTATTTACACAAAACACTAAATAGCACTGTACACTGGAGCACTTTGGCTAAGAAATAACTGTCTACCTCAGTGGAGAACAGCTTTATTAAGAGCAAGGTGGTTTGTAATTTTTGTCTCAGTATTGTTTACCTTTTGCACAGCCATGTGCATTTTGTTATGTTGTAAAAGATCATTATTTTCCGCATATTTTGTCGTGAAACAATTTCATTTCATTTATACTTACTTATTTTTATTTTATATTATTTATTTAACCTATTTTATGTACCTGTTGATATTGTACTGCTTTTCATCAATAAAAAGGCACCTGTGAATTTGACCTAGAACTGTCGTTTTGGTATTACTTTATGGAAAAATAATATATCGAGACATGTACATCATGTATAACCATTGTGCAAAAAAATGTCGAGATATGATTTTTGGTTCATATCACCCAGCACTACCCACTAAACATTGGGCGTCGGATAGATGTGCGGATCATGTCTATATTTGGTCAGTCAGTCCATAACCAATTCTGGGCATCTATTTGATGTCCAAACTAGGTCCACTATTTGGACGTCCAACCATTACCCAACTTGGATGTCATATTAACATTCAACATTTGACCTTTGAACTGGGTACATTTTTGGATGCCAATTTGATGCCTAGGACAGGTGCAGGACACGTGACTAACAAATGTGGTCCATGTAACGTTTAATTAGATTATATTTTTCAATTTCAAAATTGCCTGATATTTGTCTTTTTGTTTGTCAAGTAAATACGAAAGAAAGATTTATTAATAAATAGTAATTTTAAAAATTTTGTCAATTGGCTGGTGGAAACACAAAGAACTGGTGCTAAGTCACGCACCGAACCAGCCCTGGAACCAGTTTGGTGGAAAAGGGGTATTAGCACCAGTTCTTTGTGTTTCCACCGCCCAAGCAGCAGCCAAACCGGTTCCAAAGTGGTTTCAAACAGGTTCCAGGTAAGCACCAACTTTGAGCTTGGCTAAGTCGGGGCCAGATTTGGAGATTTAGATTTAATGAAGGACTACAGGGACCAGAAAAGACAGCTTGGATGCAGCAGCCAGCCGAAAAGAACCTTGCATTTGGACCTGCTGGACTCGATTTTAGGGGACTGGTGAATTTGACTACCGGTGCACTGATCTCAGCCACAGCAGACATGGACTGGCAGCTTTGGATTGTGAACAAGTTTGTTGTTCAAACAGCGGTAAACGATACTGGTAAGCTTTGTTTCTTCAACGCATGGTTAATGGCTCACAAAAAGTAAACTTTAGAGATTAAAGTGAGCTACAAACGTTACAGACGTTAAAACGGTAGCTACTGGTATGTTAAAGGTGGGGTCCGAGATCTTAGAAAAACGGTTCGAGCAAGCTACATTTTGAAAAGACTCAATTCAAAAGTCCAAACCCCTTTCTTCAAGACATCCCTCCAAAGCCACACCTCCAGAGTACTGGCAATGCTTGTTCCCAAGGGTTCACGAGTGCTGCACAGCAACAATTCTCCGGCTGAGGCTCCAGCTCCATCCCTGTCCCTGGCCCCGGCTCCGGCTCCGACCCTGGCTGAGGCTCCAGCTACAATCCCGGCCACAGCTCCAGCTCCGGCTGAGGCTCCAGCTATGATCCCAGCCACAGCTCCAGCCCAAAACCCGGCTGAGGCTCTGGCTCCGGCTCCGTCCCCCAGCTTCGTCCCTGTACGGCCTCGGCTCGGGCTCCGACGCCAAGTACAGCCCCGGCTCCAGCTCCAACCACAGCTGAGGCTCTGGCTTGCAGATGCATGCATATCTCATTCAGTCTCCTCCAACACCCCTGCTCTTACAGAACAGCCCCAGTTCACACCTATCTGACTAACATTACATTTCCTAGAGATTTATGTTAGTGACTAAACAGTTTGCCAGTGAATTTTGCATCCTAATATAACTAATATAGCCAAGCTCTGGCTCTGGCTTTGCTTCCTGTACAAGCGCTTCAAGCCTCTGAGAATGCACAATTCATGCTCGAAGAGGGGTACACGCAGAAGGGGGAGGGGGAGAGAGAAATGGCAGTTGAGTTTGATAGACATATCACCGTTCAATCATTTCGAGTGGGTGCTCAAAATGACTGGATGGTGTTTTTTCAGTCCTGTCCGTTCCACAGCTGACTAAATTTTTTATTTTTGTGTTAAAGCATTTAATTAATTAGTTGTAATTGGGGTGTGAAGGGGATTTTAAGCAATACAGACCTGATCAAAATCTTAAGACCCGTTGAAAAATAGCTACAATTTACCTTTTGCACATTTGGATCTTAATGAGGTTTTAAGTAGAGCTACAATATACAAAAGCAAGAAGGGGGAGTGAGACAAAAAGCACTTTGAAAAAGTAATTTATTGAAAACAACAAGTAAACTGAAATAGGCTGTTTATCAGCTGATCAAAAGTTTAAGACCATCGCTCAAAAAATTACAAAAAACTCTCCAAACTAGAACAAAAAATTTTCTCAGTAGGACTCAGTAATGAGTAGCTCCACCGTTCTTGTTAATCACTTCAAAAATTTGTTTGGGCATGCTTGATGTGAGTGTTTCCAGGAGGCTGGTGGGAACATTGCTCCAAGTGGTGAAGATGGCTTCACGAAGGGCATCAACTGTCTGGAACTGATGGCCATTTTTATAAACTTCCCTTGCCATCCATCCCCAAATGTTCTCTATGGGATTTAAATCAGGGGAACATGCGGGATGGTCCAAAAGAGTGATGTTATTCTCCCTGAAGAAGTCCTTCGTCAAGCGAGCATTGTGAACTGCAGCGTTGTCCTGTTTTTAAACCCAGCTGTTACCACACAGACAAGGGCCCTCAGTCATGAGGGATGCCCGCTGCAACATCTGCACGTAACCAGCCGCTGTTTGACGACCCTGCACCACCTGAAGCTCCAGTGTTCCACTGAATGAAAAAGCACCCCAGATCATGATGGACCCCCCTCCACTGTGCCGGGTAGAAACATCTCAGGTGGGATCTCCTTGTCATGCCAGTAACGTTGGAAGCCATCTGGACCGTCAAGGTTCAATTTTTTCTCATCAGAGAATAAAACTTTTTTCCACCTTTCAATGTCCCATGTTTGATGCTCCCTGGCAAAGTCTAAACGGGCAGTTTTGTGGCGTTGTGGGAGACGAGGTCTTTGAATTTGTTTTTTGTTTTTGAAACCCTTTTCCCGCAGATGCCGTCTGATGGTTATTGCGCTGCAGTCGGCACCAGTAAGGGCCTTAATTTGGGTCGAGGACCACCCTGTGTCTTGACGGACAGTCAATCGGATCCTCCGGCTCAGCGCAGGTGTAATTTTTTTGGGTCTACCACTTGACTTTTTTGTTCCATAATGCTCAGGTTCTGTCAAAAAATTTAGAATGACTGTCTTACTGTGTCCAACCTCAGCAGCAATGGCACACTGCGAGAGGCCTTGCTTATGCAGCTCGACGATCTGACCACGATCAAGAAGAGAAAGCTTCTTAGCTTTAGCCATCAGGAGGGCATGACCGTGTGAATGCCTGACAGAAAATGAGAATTTTGAACAGATTTTGGCTTTTATAGCCTGCGGTCTTAAACTTTTGATCAGCTGATAAACAGCCTATTTCAGTTTACTTGTTTTCAATAAATTACTTTTTCAAAGTGCTTTTTGTCTCACTCCCCCTTGTTGCTTTTGTATATTGTAGCTCTACTTAAAACCTCATTAAGATCCAAATGTGCAAAAGGTAAATTCTAGCTATTTTTCAACTGGTCTTAAGATTTTGATCAGGTCTGTATAGTAAAAAATGCTCCAGGAAAAAATCTCGGACCCCACCTTTAACAACAAGCTAACAATAACATTTCTGTGTTGTTTTTTCCGAAATGCTGTTTCCTCAGGGTTGATAAAAGGCAGAACTGGACCGAGTAGTTAACCAAACCGTATTACAGTAGACAGGGTTACTGTCCACATCAGTGGAGGCTGCTTGTCTTTCAGACAGGGGGAGCTCATTGTCAGTTTACATAAAAAAAAATTTAAAAAAATTGTCAAGTTATTTAAACATACATTCGGCCCTCTGTTCCTTTTTAAGAAAATGGTCAGTGATCTTATCATACCAAGTAGGCGTCTTTTCCAGGGACTGGACCAGTGTCCTCTCTGCTTAGATTGCCTTGGCCCAGTGTGTTGTGAGTGTCAGACTTCAGTCTTTTTAAACAGATGCTCCTTTCACTGAGACCTAGCCGACAGTTTGACTGATTTAACTATCTACAAAACGATATTAAACTCGAACAAGAAATTATTAAATTATGGAACTGAAACAAGAAAACGCTGAAATTATGTCAAATTGAAACAAGGAAGTACAATGAGTGTTTTATTTACAGTGCAAGAAATGAACGAGTAATTTCGTAGTGGTTTCTCTCTTGATTTCCCAGTAGAATGTGTGACGGTATTAAACTGAACTGTGTCAGTGAAGGAGGAGATCTCAAAATAGCTGTCAATCAAACGGGGTTCAGCCTTTCGACTGATCCTCCAATCAGCACGTGGGATTCTGGCGTCCAACCCGGCCGAGCTCCGCCCACAGCTCCATTCACCCCCAGAGACGTCCGGCGTCCGGGGGCGGGACAACATCGTGGCATTTATCCAATTACCGTCCAGTTTTCAGGCAATGAAACAAACTGTTCCACTCAGTCCCATTGAAGCCCAGAGACGGCCACAGTCTACAGACAAATGCACTGAGCAGAGATGGAGGAGAAAACAGCGCAATGGGAATGTATGAGAAGTGAACAACATCGCGTCCGTTGATTTGTGATAAAGCTGATTCTGAACGAACTGGTCTGGGAGATGAACGTGTTCTAACACATTTGTGGTCAATGAAATGTCAACACAACCGTACATATTTAACCATTTCATTTTCGTAATTTTAGGGGAAGCCGGGCTTCCCTTGCAGTCTATGAGAAATCGCCACTGGTCCACATTATGGAGAACATGCCCAGTTAAAGCACATTTCTTTGTTTTTTTCTTGACCGAGTTGTTGTCTGTGGATGAGGAGGCAGATTCACAGAAAAAAGCACCTGGATTTTACTTCTCTTTTTTAAAGTTTTTAAAGCATTTTTTTATTTGAGCTTTTTTTTTTTTTACTTCAGTGTGAATAAATCAATTTGAAATGCATAAAGTTAATTTTGTCCGTGTTTTCGTATGCCTCACATAAATTTAGGTAACGATACTGCTCGGTCCCCAGTCAGACCCAGCCCATAAACTCTAATGCTTCTAGAACCCATGGGGTTCCACGGGTCAATGCGCTAGTTATTATTATTATTATTATTATTGAGTGCATTATTATTATTATTATTATTATTATTATTATTATGACAGGCACAGGGGACTATTGTTCATCATTAGAGGCTCGGGCATCAACATGAGCCACCTATTGTTCTTCCACACGTTTATTATTATTAGGGGCTAGCAATGGGGGAGAGTGGCTCGTGGCTGTTCTTCCACTCATTTCTTCTCTATTATGAATCCTCTTCCAGGACAAAATTTCGCTAACTCACCTTAGGGCTTTGTCAAAACCCCTGCAAATTATACATCAAAACATGCAGGTTCATTGGGAATAGTGTGCTATTATTTTTATTAGAGATTTGCAAATTTTTTGCAGGGTTATTCGTTAAAAACTGCAAAAAAATAAAATAAAATCCCATAGGAAATGAGTAAGGAGAAGAAAAAGTCAGCCAGAAAAGTCCACTTTTTCAGACTTCACCATACTTTGACCTACAAACTTAATTTAACTTTAAAATGCAGGCAATTTTGTCCTCTCCACAGGAGATTACAATACATTTGGTATGAGGATGAGGTTTACAGTTTTCAATAGGTGAGTCTTAAAAACCCTGAGTTGAGTGAAAATTGTCAAAATCTCCTCTGTTAGAGCGCATGATGTCATAACGCTAGAGTGGAGGGGCAGCGAAATTCACCTGAAAATTTTCTGAATAACTCACCCTCCAGGCCAAACGATACATATGAGGAAAATGATCTTTTCCAAAAATGGAGCCATGGTTCCTGGGATTCAAATGAACCCAAGTATGAAGACCTAGCTCTTTTTAAAGTGAAATGGCAGGCAGCAGTGTGGGCAGAATCCCTTCTTCTCTCCTACAGGAGCCAATATTTTTTACCCTGGTGAACTGACTGTTTTAACACTGCTGTAACTTGGTCGATTCTCACAGTACAGGCAAAAAAAATACTTTTGTGTGTTCCCCAGGTCTGTCTGCCACTCACAATCATTTTAGTTTTCATCTATCATTTACGGTTTTCTCATAATTAACAGCTGTTCCAGAGCCCCTCAGAGGCAGAAATCAGCTTCTTTGTGTCTGTGTCTAATGTTCCAGGCCATTTTTTGAGCCTGTAAGTCATGACTTCAAACTACGACTCACAACTTTGTAACATTCCAGGCAAGTCACGCCAAACTGCCTGAGCGCAAGGAATTGTGGTAGCTAGATGTAAACAAACCAGCATGGTGGACTGTACGTTATGCTCATTTACAGTCAGTTCTATCACCAAAGATGCTTGCTCTTTGCTTATTTGAGGGAAAAAGAGGAGTAAAAACAGTGGATAAGGCAAGAGAAGCTGTTAAACCTTTTATGTTACGTTATTTGGATGTTTGGATACGTATTTGGTATTAATTTATTCTTGCATTCAATGGACTGAAAACTAGCCAACGCTAGAGTAGCTGCTGATTATGCAGAACATTTGCAGATAAATAATGTCAGAGCAATAGCTTGTTTTAATACACAATTTGCATAAACACCACATCCATAGGGGCTACCTGTCATGTCTGCTCCCAGACTGTGTCTGTCTTTTCTGTTTCTCTGTCATTCCTGTTTTATTTTGTTAAGTTTCCCTCTTGTGTCATGTCTGGTGTCTTTACTTCCCCTCCTTGATTGTTTCACCTGCTCCTGATTACCTGACTCCTCCCTGATTATCTCCACCTGTGTCCAATTGTCTTCCCGCCCTCTTGTGTATTTAAACCCTGTGTTTTCCCCTGTTCCTTTGCCAGTTTGTGTTCTACCTTTGTGTGCTCACTTACCAGCGTTTTTGGATACCTGTCAGTCTGTCTGCCCGTTCTTGACCCGTTTTTGCCTTCCGACCACCGATTCTGCCTGTTCCTCGTCTGCCTGCTCGTCTGGTTCTGACCTGGTTCGTACTTCGACTTCTGATTCTGCCTATTCCCTGACTACCTCAGCCTCCAACGTGTTACCTTGTGTTTCGACCCTCGCCTGGACCCTGACCGTGAGTAGCCTTTCCCTCATGTCCCGTTGCCTCCTGAATTGCCCTCCTGTGTATGACCTGGTTTGTTTTTTGACTATCCTCTGTTTTGCCCTAGTCGGGGTGTTGACGGGAATCCTCCGGCTCGGCCGTGCTGACCATCCATATTCTCCACTCACAGCCCGGACGAAGAGTCCAGTATCACACGCCTTCATAGACGTGTTAACAATTTTGTGCTGTGTTTTTACTACTGTGATTGTGTTTAATAAACACTCTCAATTGGTCATCTGTGTTCTGGTCTTGCATTTGGGTTCAGCCTTTGTACTAGTCCCATTACACTACCATTGCTACGTGACATCAGAACTCAGAACTGGGAGTACATCCATCTAAGATGAGTTCACAGGTGGGAAGTCACAGGTTTGAATGCCATTCCAGTGCATTTTCACCAGTAGAAGGTTGTAAAAACACGAGTTACGGGTTGCCTGGAATGCAGCATAAGAAAAAAAAGGCGGACAAAATATGGACCTACTTCCAGGTTCTGGAGGGGCTGGTAGTTCCTACATTGAGTGTAACACCATTTGGAATACATTAATTTCTATTGCAGCTGATCTAGTAATTCCAGCGCTAAGTTAATAAGATATCGTCATCTTTCAAATTATCAAGTGTATTTCCTGTATTAGCGCACATTTATGATGTAAATTCTGTTTTCTTTGATATGTGTCAGCATTTGTATAAACTTTTATCTTAAAGGTTCCGTACAGACTTTCTGCGTGATCTTAAAAAGTCTCATTTTTATATATATGCCTGATTGTAGTCCGCAATTTAAAATGAGATTATCAGCACCAAAACAGGTTATTTCCAAATGCTATTTCCAGCTTCCCTGGTCAGGTCGGACAAGACTGGACTGATTTACGGTACACTTATGTCACTATGACAACACTACACCAACTGGCAGAGTTTAGTAGTGAGACATAAGCTTAATGAGTAAGGAGTAAGATCTGTCCTTTTCCTAAAGAAAGGGATTTCTTGGATTTATTTTGTTGTAATGGTGGACACTGGAACTGGAGCTGGACTGGCAGAAAGAAAAAAAGTTAAACAGGAGAGTGAAAGAGCACAGACTAAAACACCGGTAAACCTCTGCGTTGAACCAATGGATAGAACTAAGGGAGTTAAAAGGAATGAAAACAGACCCAGAGTTGTCCCTCTTCCTTCTACACAGGTATAGAATGCTTCTGTTCTTCATACATATGCATTGGAAAATTGTATTTGACTATAATGGCTGTTGGTAGCTCAGTCAAACACTTAGTAAACACTTCTGTGTAAGGTGTAAGGTGAGACTGAGATGGTTCTGTATGGAGTTTAATGTTCATGCCGGGATCTGGATACTAAACTGTCCTTCAGGAACAAGACAGTTATAAAAGTAGAATACCGTGAATGCAGAAGGCTGAAGCAGCTAGCACTGAACTGCTAATGCAGAATGATGAAGATGTTGAATAACTGAAGTCATTTATGAAAATGCTTGAATACTTTGTGGAAAAGCTAGAGCAAATGTATATCATTGGGACATGTCTTATGCCGCGTTTCCACTACGTGGAACCAGCTCGACTAGGCTCGGCTCGGCTTGATTCGGTATTCCTGGAGACCGTTTCCATTACAGGATACTACTGACTTTACAGTACCTGGACGTCATAATGATGCGGCGCGTTATTTCTGTGTCGTCTGCTCAGAGAGTTGCTGAAAACTCGCTCGTTGCGTGTTGTCTCGTCTGAATTTTTACGTCGGCCACAAAAGACTGAATCTCCTCGACCATGGTGTAGTTTTGGGATGTTATCATGTGGATTAATGTACTGCTATTATACTGTAAACTTCCGCATCTGTTTTTTGTAAAATGGCGGGTCACAGAGAAAACTGTCTGACCAATCAGTGGTCTGCAGTGTTATACGTCACGGTTTAATATCGCATGGAACCCCAGCGGAGGTGATATCAAAAACCAGTACCAGGCACCAGATTCCAGGTCCTTTTTCATAATGGAAATGCAAAAAGGCCAAGCCGAGTCAAGTCGAGTCGAGTCCGTACCACGCAGTGGAAACACAGCATTAGAACATCAGTCTGTGAGTAACACTTGGGAGCTCCGGAGTAAAAGAGACATAGAAGCAGGTTTTGGCAACGTATGTCAAAAAAGAAAAAAAAAGTTGAGTTACAATAAAATTTAAAAATAAATACATCTAAATAAAAAATACAGTAAAAATTAATAAAGCTCAAAAACTTCACACAAATCCTCCATATGAACTGAATGACCTCACCTGGGCTCACATACACATGGAGCTATTCAATTAGAGCAGGACTGACTGAGACTGTGGGAGGTTTCTCATCTGAATATAGGTCTACATAAAGTCTTTGGTGACGTCAGTTGCCAAACACTGCTACACAGATTCCCCATATGAAGTGAACGGGAGCTATGTTTTGCTTTTACATCACACCTAGCCACAAGTCCACTAACCTGGCAAGAGGCAAGCACACAAAGTCTAGCTATTATTTATTATTATTATTATTATTATTATTATTATTATTATTATTATTATTATTATTATTATTATTATTATTGAGTGTTGTATCCTGTACATGATGGTTTACACCTGCCAATGCCTTTTATTTCTATATGACTGTGTTGGCTGTACCAGGGACCTTTTAGGTTTACTAATGCTTTACTGAAGGCTCTGCCTTAAAACTCATTGAATGTTATCATCTATCAACAGTATGTAAGGAGTTCAAACGACCTACTCATGAACCTGCTCATGAATGATGCACTAAAATGGATTAAAAACATCATATCTCCATAAAAGTGGGATGTTTCATAAATTACAAGAAAACATGCCAGTTTCAGTTGGAATACTGAGAATTACTTCTTTTTTTCTCAAGCAAAAATGCTCATAATAGCTTTTCTCGAGTAATTCTGAGAGAATATGAGATTCTGTGACAGATGGGAATGGTGTAGTATAATCAACAGTGGACTGAAATAAGGTTTGGAATACACAACTTTCACATATGAAACTGTACTGTTTCTGTGACTGCATGATGTGAATCTGTCCTCCTTGGCTAGTGGACTGCAGCGCCTCCAGTCCCTCTTTAATACTGTGTAGATGTGTTACCTGGTGGTCTTTGGTCCTCAGAAGACCTCCGCCGTACAGGTTCAAGTCTCGTCCACTCAAGTCTTCATACAGGTGTTCACCAAGAATCAGGTGGTTTTTGCAGACCACCTCCTCATCAACCCCCTGAGGACAGCACAGGTCACCAATAACACTGGTCAACAACAAATTTATTGTTTAAGTTTTTTGAGCTGATTTAGGATAATTTTGGTGTGCTGAATCCAAAAATCACATTAATTTTGCTCAATCAGTCAACTTTCTGAACTATGCTACATATTGGCTTTTTAACATTTTTGCTTACATTTATGGGCATTTCACATCATATGATACAAATTCTTTCATATTTCTTGCAATAACGAGTTCTGAAGATTTTACTTTTGCCAATTATGATTAATGGTTTTTTAATATTACAGGTGAATGAAATGGCTTCGACTAGAAGATCTTGCAAAAATAAGCCTGACATATTCTGTTACATCTGCGGTGAATACACCATTGTACCTAACAGGAATCAAGTCACAAGTTTCATAAAATGTGCTTACCAATCTTATTTGGTATTAATTATTATATTTGTGAGAAGATCAAATTTTTCAAAATCAAATTAGCAAAAAAAACCTGACCTGATTGAGGAAACAGATTTCATTTTGGATTTAGCGGTGCAAAATGGTCCTAATTCAGTTGAAAAAACCTAGACAAGTTGCAAAAAACATTTTTTTGCAACCCAGTGTAATCAATACGACACAAACATCTCCTACACTGCTGATGACTCAAATTAAGAGTGAAAAAAATATTCTGACAAATGACAAAAGAAAAGCATGAAAATGAAATGAGAACCAACTGGGTTTGTTTTTTCCAATGTACAGTTGGGTTCATATGTACAGTATGTGGAGTAAAACCAGGGAATTGGACACACATGAGGTCACAGCCTCCACCTGGACCCATCCAAACCTTTTTCAAATCAAGTGAACATTTGTACAAGATTTTACACCATTTAAACATGATGGGAACCAATGATCTTTTGAATCTAAATTGGTTTTGCACACTTTGGGCCCAAATGATCTTTTTTTGATATGATATTATGATTTCCATCCTTTTCCAGGTTTTATAAAATCAAGGCTTTACACAGACTATATGACAAACTCAAAGTAAGTCAAAGTGATGGATGAAACCCAAACAGACGCTGAACTAACTGGACCTACACTTAGAGGGGTTTTCAGTCGGGGGATGAACGCTGTGAATGGTCCATTGTGGTTCAGCAGCAGTGAACAGCCTTTCTCTGAAACAAATGCCAAAGGTCAAAGGTTAAATACAAGAGTTTCAGGTGCTTGTTCACAGTGCATGACATTTAAAAGATGAAATAATTAGACAGTTATTACTTGGTCTGTATGAGAGGTGGAGGTAACAAGAGTTAATAAAAAAAAAAAATGTTATATAAAAATGTATATATTATCAAGGGAAAAGATGAGCTGATTGTCTGCAACCAGTGGTTGTAGACTGACATACATAATGTCCATATGTATGTGTACATATATCTACATATAAGTGAACATATATTATTCAATTATTATAATATTTTTAATTCTTGTAAAAATATGTAGTGCAATTCAATGAGCTCGATTACTTATCAAATAAATGACTTTCCACAAAGTGGCTTTTGCGCAGTTTCAGAAACACGTGCCTCACATACAGTTGGGGTGCGGTTTGTCCAGAAAACAGAGGGGGGGGGGGGGGTTTATCATAAAAAAAACAAGCAATCAACAGACCTAATTTTTTTTTTTAAGTTAACGGTAGGCCCCATTACAGTTGAACATTCATCTTTAAAGCTATACCTACTGATCTGGCATTTCTCACAGCACTTAGTAAAAATTTCAACATGAACAACCCGCCTCCCTCCAAAGCCCTGCCTGCTTCCCCCTGCCTAAGCTCTGATGCTCCCCTCCTCTCACCTGATGTACGCAGTGGAAGCAGAGGTGGAGGCAGAGGTCTGGTCTGCTTCGGCATGGCCATGGACCCCTCTCTCAGCAATCAGACACAACATCATCCACCTGCTGGGCTCCTTTATCATTAGGAGACCCTGTATTTAAGGGTGTGGTCTGTGCAGTGCTGGTTCATTGTCTTCACTGCACCTCATCACCAGGGCGATGAGGTGTCTTGGAGATGGGCACGTGTATTGTAAGCGTGCGGACTCAACGAATTTTCCGTGGACATTTGAGGTTTCATAGTCCATACATTTATCACCCTACATCATCCTACACTGAATGCCACCAAGTACATGCACGTGGAGTCCCGTGGTTGTTTTGGGTGGACGTGTCTGTGGAATCAAGTACACCCGACTCCTGGACTTTATCTCCATCCTTCATTCACCAGACTCTGACTGCTGCAGTCGAGTTGTTCTGTTTGTTCCCATGGTTGTTTCTGTTAATAAATCTGTTTTTCTCCCTTTGACACATGCATTTGAGTCCTATCCATTGACATCCCTAGACAGGAGACTGCAGTCAGTGACAGGAGGAGCAGCGCGAGTGGAATGTCAGATTCAGAGGTACTCATATCAGATGCAAGATGGTGGTAATGGATTGACTGACAGGAGGCTCAGCTAGGCTCGGCCAGTTAGTTTATTCGGACCAAATAAAATTATTGGTCAGACTTTTATCAGAAATATATAAGAATTAAAAGATTTTTCAGTTTCAAAACATGGTGGATTTCATTTACATTTTAGTTTGACACACAGTTATTAGGAGCATTTTAAGATGACAAAAGAAAAGTGTAAAAATGCCACATCATATGGTTATAGCTTTGATGCAACTAAAAATACATGAAACATTTCATTTTCTGTGACGGTCACACCTGCGATGTGGGAGATGGCCTAATTAAGTTTCAGGACCATGGGTAAGGGCCAATCATGCAAACATGGTAGAGGATTTATGGCGAATGGGCAACTCAATCAGACTGTAAAATGCAACAGAACTTAATTGAATAAGATTTCCCATCTTGTCAAAATAATTCAGCTTATTCACTAAGTAAACAGTTTGCTGTAATGTTGGATTGCATGTGGCCTTTTCGGCTTTCCTGTCCCTGTTCCTGGCGTCACCTGCAGCCGTTTCCCCCTTCTTTTATCACCCTGTCTGCAAATGAGGCTATACAAGTAAGAAAACTCAGTTACAACCTGCCTGTTATTTAAATTTCAGGCACTTATGCTTGTAGTCATGAGTGTTTTGAAAAGACTAGCCTCTTGAACCCCATCAGAGCCTGTCTGCCACCCACACTGGACTCCCACCAGCAGATCACCCATCAACAGATCACGCCATCACCATAGCACTCCACACTGCACTGAGTCACCTGGAGCATCAGGAGAGCTATGCAAGGCTGCTTTTCCTGGACTTCAGCTCAGCCTTCAACCACATCATCCCTGAGATCCTAGTACAGAAACTTCTGCACCTGGGGTTCTCCTCCCCCATCTGCCAGTGGATTAAAGACTTTTTAACAGACCGCCCACAAACTGTCAAACTCGGCCCCCACCTCTCCTCCGCCGTCACACTCAGCATGCACCGGTTCTCTACAAGGTTGTGTACTGAGTCCCCCCCCCTTCACTCCATACACACATGACTGCACCCCGACCCATCTCTCAAACACCATCATAAAGTTGGCGGATGACGCCACTGTGGTCGGGCTCATCTCAGGGGAGGATGAGTCTGCCTACAGAGATGAGGTAAACAGTCTCACAGCGTGGTGTTCAGTGAACAATCTCCCACTGAATACCACAAAAAACAAGGAGATCATCCTGGACTTCAGGAAGGGCAGAGCAGACCTGGCCCCATTCTACATCAACAGTGACTGTGTGGAAAGGGTCAACTCCATCCGTTTCCTTGGTGTGCAAATATCCGACAACCTCTCCCGGACTGCAAACACCATGGCGATAGTTAAGAAAGCCCAGCAGCAACTCCACTCCCTGAGGGTACTCAGAAGGACCAACCTGAAGGAGAAGCTGCTGGTGATGTTCTACAGAGCCACCATAGAGAGCATCCTGGCATACAGGACACAACATGGTATGTGGGGTGCTTGGTAGTGGACAGGAGAGCGCTGCAGAGAGTGATCAACACAACCCAGAGGATCACTGGCTGCTCTCTGCCCAACCTGGAGGACACCGCCTGTTCTAGCTACCTCAGCAGAGCCACCAAGATTACCAAGGACTCCTCTCACCCCAGTAGCCACCTATTTGAGCTTATGCCCTCAGGCTAGCACTACAGGTCACATAAAACCTGGACAAACAGACTGAGGAATAGCTTCTTCCCCAAAGCTATCACCATAATAAATAACCAAACAAAACATCAACAGGACATCCGCAAGAACACTGATGTTCACTGCAACAACCTCACCATACCCTAGAATATGTGCAATATCTGTCTAATGTTTACAGTCTTCCATGTTATTTTATTCTTTCACACTATTTATTATACAATATTTATTTCTCATGTCATTTGCAGTATTTCCGATGCCGTTTGCACTATTCTCATACTATTTGCACTACTTAATTCTCTCTCTCGCTTTCTTTTTTTTCTTTTTTTTTTTTACAAACTTTCCTGGTTGCAAAACATCTATTTTTTATTTTTTCTAATGTAAATAAGTGTGCCTTCTTACTGTCATTTGTTGTGCCTTGTAATTTCTTGCAACAAACTGGAGAGCTCTACCTCGGTTTTGTAGTACTTGTACAATGACAATAGAGAGATTCTGATTCTGAATTGTTTTTTAATCATTGGCGGGATTGTCCCCTCTGAGGATGAAATTCATTCAGCAGAAGAAGGGATGTAAAAACCAGAGAAGGGGTTGATCCCCCCCATCCCCCCAACAAATCGCACCTTTTATATATGTACATATATGTACACATATGTATGTGTACAAGTACATATATGTACATATTATATACAGTATGTATATATGTATGTCTACATATACATGTACATATACAGTCATCCTCAAAATTATTCATACCCCTGCCATTTTTTGTAACTTTTTGTTTTTGTGATGAAATGAATGAGTTTTGTCAAGTTTGTTTGTGACTTATATGTGATACACAAGTGAGGAAATAAGAACGAATGATACTTGGAGAAATACTTTATTTCAGGAGTATTTTATTAGAGGATTTCCAAAAAATGCCACGTTCAAAATTATTCATACCCTAGGTTTACTAAGTCCAATGTCTTTTCTTAATAGTCAGTAGAATACCCTTTGTTCTTGATAATGGTTCCTGCAAGTGTCCACAGGTTCTCTTCTGTCTCCTGTGGGGTTTTGGTCCACTCTTCCAGGACCAAAGCCTCTAGCTGGGTCCAGTTGGATGGTTTCCTACCCATCACACTAGTCTTTGGCTCCCTCCACAGATTCTCTATATGATTTAGGTCAGAGCTTTGACTGGGTCATGTCCTTGAACCACTACAGCACTATCTTGATGGTATGCTTGGGGTCAGTGTCCTGCTGGGACGTCCAGTCAGGACCAATCTAGAGTTTCTCAGCAGACACTTCCACATTGTCATCCAGGATGTTGATATAATCCTCCTTTTTCATGATGCCCTGTATCTTGATGAGGTTCTCGGTGCCACTAGCAGAAAAGCAACCCCATAGCATTATGTTGCCACCACCATGCTTGATGGTTGGGGCTGTGTTCAGCTTGCGTTCTTCTCCTTGCTTCCTTCAGATGCAGTCAACATCCATGTGGCCAAACAACTCCATCTTTGTTTCATCAAATCACTGGATTGATGACCAAAAGCTTGGATCTTGGTTAAGAAGAGCTCTAGGAAATGCCAGATGAGCCTCCTGATGTTTCATCCTGAGTCATGCCATCTTCCTGTGTCTGCATCCATGGAGAACTCCTTTGTGCAATACTGGCTGGATGGTTGTCTGTGATACCTTCATACCTCGGTTATTTTGGTGGCAACATAATGCTACGGTTATAACTTATAATGCTAGGATGCTTCTCTGCTAGTGGCACTGGAAACCTCATGAAGTTACAAGGCATCATGAATTTAACATAATTATATCAACGTCCTGGATGACAGCGTGAAAGTGCTGAGAAACTCTAGACTGGTCCTGATTGGATGTCCCAGCAGGACACTGACCCCAAGCATACCACCAAGGTAGTGCAGTAGTGGTTCAAGGACATGACCCAGTCAAAGTCCTAACCTAAATCATTTAGAGGATCTGTGGAGGGAGCTAAAGACCAGAGTGATGGGTAGGAGACCATCCAACCGGACCCAGCTGGAGGCTTTGGTCCAGGAAGAGTGGACCAAAACCCCACAGGAGACAGAAGAGAACCTGTGGACACTTACAGGAACCATTATCAAGAAAAAAGGCTACTCTATTGACTATTAAGAAAAGACTTTGGACTTAATAAACCTAGGGTATGAATAATTTTGAACATGGCGTTTTTTAGAAATCCTCTAATAAAATACTCCTGAAATAAAGTATTTCTCCAAGTATCATTTGTTCTTATTTCCTCACTTGTGTATCACATATAAGTCACAAACAAACTTGACAAAACTCATTCATTTCATCACAAAAACAAAAAGTTACAAAAAAATGGCAGGGGTATGAATAATTTTGAGGACGACTGTATGTACACATACATATGTTCAAAATAAACGCAACACTTTTTTTGCTCCTTTTTTTCATGAGCTGAACTCAAAGACCTAAGACTTTTTCTATGTACACAAAAGGCTCTCCTTTGCTAAGACAGTCCATCCACCCAAAAGCTGTGGCATATCAAGATGCTGATTAGACTGCATGACTATTGCACAGGTGTGCCTTAAGCTGCCCACAATAAAAAGCCACTCTAAAATGTGCCGTTTTACTGTACTGGAGGGTCCAGGGGAGGTCAGAAAACCAGTCAGTATCTGGTATGACCACAGTTTGCCTCACGCAGTTCAACGCATAGAGTTGATCAGGTTGTTGATTGTGGCTTGTGGAATGTCGGTCTAATCCTCTTCAATGGCTGTGTGAAGTTGCTGGATATAGAGGGTCACTGCTAGCGGTCACTGCTGCTAGCATCCATGTCCTTTTCATTTGTTGATGACTTTTTCATTTGTTCATATCTTTCTTGGGTCCATGTCTTTCTTTGTCCCTGTGAGTCTTCCTCGGTCCTTGTGTGTCTGTCTCAACCTGTGGGGGTTATTTTATGGTGCACTCCTGCGTTGCCACAGACCCCTCCCTCAGCCTCATTATCAGCTTCACTTGCTGGCACAGCACTACCCCTAGCAAATATAAGCCTTTTTTGC
The DNA here is from genome assembly GCF_902148855.1 of Sphaeramia orbicularis. Classification (NCBI taxonomy): domain Eukaryota; kingdom Metazoa; phylum Chordata; class Actinopteri; order Kurtiformes; family Apogonidae; genus Sphaeramia; species Sphaeramia orbicularis. The sequence continues at coordinate 42,847,726 of NC_043961.1, forward strand.
AGTTAGCCTCACCGATTAGTGGTTTTCTTAAGGCTACACAGCTGTTCAGTCCATTCCCATGAGTTCCCTTCTCATTGTGCATGTGGGAATACTCTTACTTTCACGATTAAACAGAGCCCTGAGTTGTACAGGTGTTTTTCTTCCACTTGATTTCACCAAACATTTAAGTGATCGCCGATCACCATCAATCAGAATTTTTTTCCTACCACATTTCGTCCTTGAAGACGATAGTTCTCCTCTATCCTTTCAGTTTCTAATAATGCGTTGGACAGTTCTTAACCCAATTTTAGTAGTTTGTGCAATTTCCTTAGATGTTTTCTCTGCTTGATGCCAATGATTTGACCTTTGTCAAACAGACTAACATCTTTTCCATGACCACAGGACGTGTCTTTGACATGGTTGTTTAAGAAATGAGAAGCTACTCATTACATCAGTTGGGGTTAAATAATTTGTTTCCAGTTGAAAGATAATCACCCATGCAGTAATTATCCAATAGGAGACTCCTGCCTATTTACTAGGTGCCCACTTTTTTTGGGCCAGGCAGTGTATAAAACATGTTCTAGTTTAACACTTTTTCTTCACTACATAATTCCATGTGTCTTAAATATGAATTTGCAATTTAGAAAATAACAAGTGGTGCCAGGCACAACAAATCCCACCCCTCACATGTATTTTGTTCATTATAAGTAAATGTGAAGTTCTTAAAAAAAAATCATAAAAAATGTGAACTTTGACCTACCTTTCCCAAAATGTAATGACATCTACTCTGGGTCACTGGCAATCTATACACGAAATTTGGTATGAAATGAACAAATAGTTTTACTGCTAAAGTGTTAACAAACAAACAAACAAAGTTGAAAATCGTATTGTTCCTACCGTTGACACAGAGCTTGCTAATGAGTTAGATTCTCCTCTCACTTTGCAAGAGATTGTAATAGCTATTAAAGCTATGCAAAGTAACAAGGCCCCTGGCCCTGATGGTTTTAGCGTAGAGTTCTTTAAGTGATTCCTAGATAAACTAGCCCCTCTTCTTACTTTAGTGTACAATGAATCTCTCGAACGTGGTTCGCTACCACAGACTTTAATTCAAGCATCCATAAGCCTTCTCTTAAAGAAGGGCAAAGACCCTGAATCATGCACTTCATACAGGCCTGTGTCCTTATTGAATGTGGATGTAAAAATTTTAGCCAAGGTTTTGGCAGTTCGCCGTGAAAGGATTCTGCCTACCATCATATCAGAAGAACAGAATGGTTTCATCAAAGGACGCCAGCTTTTTTACAATGTTCGTACACTTCTGAATGTGATTTTTTCCAAGGATCCCTCCCCAGTTCCTGAAGTTGTCATTTCAATCGATGCTGTATAAGCATTTGATCGCGTCGAATGGAACTATCTTTTTGCTGCACTCCACAAATTTGGATTTGGTAACAGATTTATATCATGGCTCAAACTTCTTTATACCTCCCCCCTGGCTAGCATTCACACTAATGATATTCACTTGAGTTACTTTACGTTATCACATGGTACTAGACAGGGTTGTCCTCTGTCCCCTTTATTATTTGCCATAGCCATTGAACCATTGTCTATTGCTCTAAAATCCCTTCCATTATTTCGTGGAGTCTTTTAGTCCAATTGGAACTCAAATTGTCTCTCTATGCGGATGACCTACTCCTATATATATATATATATATATGTATATATATATATATATATATATATATATATATATATATATATATATATATATCAGATCCCTTAGCCAGCATCAAGTCAATTTTGTCTTTGTTAAAGATGTTTGGTTCCTTCTCTGGCTATAAAGTCAATCTCCCCAAGAGTGAATGTTTTCCCATTAACTCTGCTGCTTTATTAATCAAACAATCAGATCTTCCTTTTAAACTTAGCGCATCGGGTTTTAGATATTTAGGAATTAATGTGACTCGGTCTCTATCCTCTCTTTATATTGCTAATTTCGCCCCATTACTGAATCAGACCAAAGCTGATTTGCACAGGTGGAACTCCTTGCCTTTGTCACTAATGGGTAGAATCAACGCTGTTAAAATGAATATACTGCCTAAATTTATTTTCTTGTTTCAATGTACTCCTTTATTTTTACCCAAAACATTTTTTAAGTCATTTGATCAGATTATTTCCGTTTTTTTGTGGGGTGGTAAACTTCCCAGGGTGAGATTTTCGCTTCTGCAAAAATGTAAGTTCAGTGGTGGTCTCGCCTTACCTAATCTTCTGTTTTATTATTGGTCAGCGCATATTCACAAATGTATTTTTTGGTGTCAATCCCCAGGTTTATTATGGTGTAGATTAGAAGCTCAATCACTCTCTTCATCTTCCTTACTGGCCGTACTCTCCTCTTCCCTCCCGATGAATCCTTCAAAGTTCACAAACAATCCAGTGGTGCTTTCCACCTTTAAGATTTGGTTTCAGTTTAGGCGCCACTTTAAATTTTTGTTGACCTCCACCTTCATACCTATAACTAAAAATCATCAATTTCCTCCATCACTTATGGTCTCCACTTTTACGATTTGGCAGAACCAAGGCATTAAATGTTTCAGAGACCTCTATAAAGATGGTATCTTTTCTACATTTTCTGATCTGATGTTAGATTTCAATTTACCAGCTAACCATTTGTTTCGTTATTTCCAACTACGGCACTGTGCCTCTACTCTTTTCACAGGTTTCCCTTCTCTTCCAGCCAAACAACCATGGGACGATCTTCTAACTTTGAAACCCAAAGAGAAATCTCTTATATCAAAAATTTATGAACAGTTAATTTCATTTGATAATGATTTGATGACTAAAGCTCGAATTTCTTGGGAAGGTGAGTTAGGCTTAAACCTCACAGACCAGCTATGAGATAAAGCTATCCTTAGTATACGGTCCAGCACACCGTGTGCTAGATTACAACTTATTCAGTTTAAAGTGTTGCATAGAATCCATTTATCAAAATCTCGACTCTCTGCAATCTATCCAAATATTGTGGACCAATGTGACAAGTGTCAGGGATCTCCCTACAATTTAACCCACATGTTCTTTTCCTGTCCTAAGTTACTGAAATTTTGGGGTGATTACTTTATGATCATGACTAATATTCTTAGGAAAAATATCAATATATGCCCTTTTATAGCGATATTTGGGCTCCCTGTTGACACCTGTTTTAACTAAATAGAGTCTGATATAATAGCTTTTACATCCCTCCTTCCAAGACGACGTATTATATTTTTGTTGAAGTCTCCTAAACCCCCGTCTATTTCATTTTGGCTTAGAGATGTTATGTTTTTTCTTAAATTAGAAAAGATTAGACTCTCACTACAAGGCTCCTCAAGTAAATTCTTTAATAAATGGCCATATTTTTTAGATTACTTTCAGTCTTTACAAACACTGCCTTCAGATTGATCTCTCACACCTCCACCCTACTCTATTTTATTATTGTTTAGGTATTGTTGTTTTTTGTTGTAATTTGTTCTGTCTACCAATTATTGTCACATTTGATACATCTAGGTAATGTCTAATATTTAAAAGTAAACACAGGTATCTACAAACTATGACTTATTTATTTATTTATTTATTTATTTATTTATTTATTTATTTATTTATTTTTTATTTTCTTTTGTTTCCATTAGCTCAGTTAATATTCTTGTACACCACAGATTTGATACTGCTTGTACTTATTTGATTTTCTACTGCTCAGAGACTGTTGGGATGTTCTTATTTCTGCTGTTGCTCCTTCTCAGAGGGCCTTGGGGTTGGATTGGGAATGGGGAAAAATGATATAAAAAGGCAATGTATAATGAATGCATTGTAATTCTGCTCCTTTGTATGTTCTGTTACATTGCTCATAAAAAGATTAAAAAAAAAAAAAAAAAAAAAACAACACAAAACAAAGAAACAAACAAGTGGTGCCAGGCACAACAAACCCTGCCCCTCACATGTATTGCAGCTTATTTTGGCATCGATCCAGCTGATGTCATCATGTCTATGCATGTGCTGATGTCAGCATATCAATTGCCTCTATGTACTGTATGTGCCAAGTCTGAAGTAAATTGAAACAAAATTGATGGTTTTATAGACTTTTGAAATTTAGCCCATTATAAATAAATAGAATTTCTTTTTAAAGAAATTCATAAAAAAAATTTAACTTTAACCTACTTTTTCCAAAATGTAATCAGATCTATTCTGGGTCACTGGCAATCTATAAACCCAGTTTGGTATGAATTCAACCAATAGTTTGCAGCTAGAGTGTTAACAAACAAACAAACCAAACCAAAACAATACCCCTTGCCTCCCCTTCAGGGGACGGGGTAATAAAGTAATACCATTGAATAAGAAGGTGTGTCTAAATGTGTAAATGGTGCTGTTCATAAACATATATAAACTCACAATCACAGTATCAATGATGAAAAGATTTTGAAATACAGTATATATACAGAAACACACACATATACACACACACACACACACACACGCATAGGTGTATATACACACACATACACAAAATATTTTGAGGATAAATAGGTTTTTAACCAACCAGCACTGTACTTTTGAAACCCTCCCAGAATGACATGAACCTGTCCAGAACTATACCCAGGGGTTGGACTTACCGAACAGGGCAATGGCGCCGGTCAGATTCCCTCTGTGACTTCCACTTCTGTCCAGTTCTATCAGCTGCTCCATAAGGTTTCCATAGCAACGCCACCCATCTCCAATCTGACCTGAACCACAGACACACCTGAAAGATGCAGGAAAGGCCTTTGAAATACACAAACATTTCATAAAGTGTAAGTGCAGCACCTTTTACATCACAGTTGCAGAGCTGGTTTGAAGCTGGTGCCTCACATGAAATGAGTTCTTAGTGTTTTAACATGTAAACAACCATTTCTGGGCCATGGCAACTGGTTTCAGAGGTTCCCCAACACCTGGTCGCTCTATAACATGAAGGATATACAACCATGGACAACTCAGTCCTTATGCTGTAGAAGTCAATTGAAAGCACTGCGGGGAGGTTGACAGGAAGGGATGGTACATAGGTGTGGCCAAAGCTTTCAGGGACTGGAATCACAAAAACTCCCTCACCATGTCTAAGACCAAACAAATGGTGGATTTGAAAGTCCAAACCCACCCCTCAGCCAGTTAAATGTTAATGGGATTGGACATTAAGTTGGTGCATCCATCAACAAATGATCTTTTACCATATTTGACCAGTTGTTGGTGGTAGCAGTGGTCTTGGTGAAGGGAGCATGAAGAGGGTGGGACTTATTAGCTAAACTGTATCCACCTGTCAGGGAAAGATGAACATACTTGGCTTCACATTTGGAGAGCTGTCATTACATCCATATTTATATACAATCTATACTTGTCACAAAAACATGGGATTCACTGTGATTCAGTCCAGACACACAAAAGGATGGCTGGAGTCACAAGTAATGAGTGAGCCGTGCATTTATTTACAGTGGGAAAACAAAAGAATTAAACCATAAGGCAGTGAAGCAAAATCCACAGTTCACTGTGTGGCATCCCATAAACTCTCCTTTAGTGCCTTGTTGGCCAGAGCATTATAAGGACTAAGCCCCTCCCCAAGACCAACCAATTTCTAGTTAACACAAAATATGCTATTTCTGGCCACCACATATTCATAAATAGGTTCTACATTAAACCCACCAGTGCAATACAATACAAAACACACAAATCATCATTACAAAAACTCATTTGTACCTGACTCTGTTTGACCACTTGCAACGTGATATTACTTCAGGACCCAAAATCCGCCCTACATTCAGAGGAACATGGTATGGGTAGCACCATATTCAACACCATACAAGGTGGCTGCTTCAGCTGCTCTGGTTCAACCCCCAGGCACAGAGGAGGAGGGCACCAGAATGGCAGCAGCAGCACCAGTAAACCATGATTGAACTAGAAGCACTGGGAGAGTGCAGACCTCCGCCAAGGCAGATCAGTGCCCCAGATTTGGATGAAAATTTCAGGAAATGTTGATACTGGCACAAGGAATAAATGATTAAATTTTGGTGGTGATCGGGGGTGGGAGCGCCACGGGGCCCACTGATCTACGTTGGCGGAGGTCTGCACTGTCTTTTCTAGAAAAGCACTCAGAGAGCGCAGACCTCCGCCAAGGCAGATCAGTGGGCCCTCGTGGCCCCCACCCCCACCCCCAATCACCACCAAAATTTAATCATTTGTTCCTTGGGCCAGTATCAACATTTCCTGAAATTTTCATCCAAATCCGTCCATAACTTTTTGAGTTATCTTGCACACAGAAAGACAGACGTACAGACAAACAGACAAACCAATGCCGACAAAAACATAACCGCCTTAGCAGAGGTAATAAAAATAAGTGGAGATTACAGAACTGGTATGTAGTGTGATTATTTTGTGCTTCTGTAGGAGATATGTGGATGATGTTTGAACAGAAGTCTGTGAATGTGAAGAAGAATGTGGTGCATGCACTCACCACGGGAACAGTGGGGAACTATATGTTATGTGAACCAGGAATGTATGAAAGCTGAGCATCAGCTTCACTAGGTGCCACATTTGTGCAGTAACGAGACCTTCGTCACAACCAATAGAACCAATAATTACCTGCATCATTACTTCATTTTGGGCCGCAGCCTCATGCAGTGTTTTTCTGCTTACACCTCCGTCACTAAGCTTCTTACAAACGATGGGCTCATATGAATCACCTGATTCATACGAGAGCTGGAGTTTGTAGACATTTGTGGAGAGAGCAGTAGTTTCCTATGGCCGTATTACAAAGTTGGTACAACTGCAGATCAAATCACAAGAGCAACTTGAGGCCTCTGTGAAAAAATGATGTGATTTTTTTTTTGTCGTATGAAGATGATACAGTTGTCATATTTTTCATAAGGGTGCCTTGGGACCTTCCTACATCATACCTACGGTCACTTCATGAATTTTTTTGTCATGAGGTGGATGTACGGCACCCCTATGTGCAACTCACACCACTCTCAAGTTGATGGTAGGAAGATCTTACGCTTTTCAAAATATTTAGATTGGTATATAAACAGTCACCATGTATTTAAAAGTCTCGTGTCATGATCATCACATTCAAGATGATAATAATGCCCACATAACTGAACTTCTACAGCTACAGCTGCAAGATGAAAAAAGGAAGATCAAGTGGTTGTGCCTGCTGTTTTGGTAAGGCAGTAGCAGAAGAAGAGAAACATTGTAAAATGCTTAATGTACCTTAATGCCCCAGAACAGTGATCAATCATCACCAAAGTTAGTATGGACATCTCTAGTCATGCCCACTTTCACCTCTGCAAAAATCAAAATGAAAGCCCCAATTTTATGGATGCTGTCCACGTTAAGCCTTTTCCTCTCCATAGGTGCAAAACAAACAAACAAACAAACAAAAAACACGTAACATCGTTTAATCTTAGAGTATTGTTTTTTGTCATTCATTCATTTTCTGAACTGCTTTATCCTGAAGAGGGTCGCAGGGGTGCTGGGGCCTATCCTAGCATTAGAAATGTCCACGCATAATTTGGTGATTTCATTGATCTCTCTTTTCATACATTAAGCTACGTTAAGCTGTTTTATGTTAAGCTGTTTTATGTTAAGCTGTTTTACATTAAGCATTTTAGAATGTCCTGAAGAAGATGCAGAGAAGACAGAGATGTTGGTGGGTGCGGCCATGGATACAGAGGCGGCACCTCTATGAACAGTTGTCACTCTGTGAGCCTAACACCTGACTCATTATTACCCTCCTATTATTACCTCTGCCAAAGAACGGCAGAGGTTATGTTTTCATCAGGGTTTGTTTGTCTGACTGTCAGCAAGATAACTCAAAAAGTTATGGAAGGATTGGGATGAAATTTTTAGGAAATGCTGATACTGGCACAAGGAACAAATGATTAAATTTTGGTGGTGATGAAGGGGGGGGGGGGGGGGGCAATTGATCTGCCTTGGCGGAAGTCTGCACTCTCTGAGTGCTTTTCTAGTTTTTCCAAAGGTAACAGTATAAAGTAATAAGGTAGAAGTTAGTGGAACATCGAAATATGAAGTAATGTAAGTCAAATGATTTAAATGTGGCCAGTGTGTATTTTATGTGTTTGGGATCCGGCGCTGTCCATGGGGTTGATATTGTACATTCCTGCAGAGAATATGCGGGAAAGCACTGACCTAATAATAAAAAATTAGGAGTCATAATAAGACATCAAATGAAGAAATTTAAAATAGAAGGTATAACAATAAAACAAAGATACACAAGAATGATAGAGGGAACTGAACGTTAAAAACACTAACCATCACCGAGTGCTTAACCCTAACTGTCCGTCATGCACATGCTCTCCATCTCCCTGATCCTCATCACCCTGCGGACTCTCTATTATCTCCCTCCAGGTTTTGTGTTGTTTCTTCATGTTTATTTTAGTGTTAATAAAACACTTTCCCTTCAGCACTGTGCATCTGAGTCCGGTCATACACTCCATCTTGACAATTTGTATACGACCCCCTCTAAGACCTCCATGAATGCTACACAAATGACGTACCACTGCCTATTACAAACACCTTACATCCGCCATAAGAACACCTTGCAAATTTCTGTCTGTACATCTGTTCGTGTGAACGCTGTAAGGGACCCCTAATAAGAATGTAATGTGTTCTTGTGATCTACTTGCAATCATCACAGGAACATGGGGTTCTGGAATGGCCTCCTGATCCATGAACATTGTGCGTTGTTCTTGGGTTGTTCCTAAGGCATTCGTCAGGGCGCCCTATGAAAGGGGATTTTGTAGCGCGTTTGTAGAAAGTCTTGCACACGATCATCCACCTGGCTATGAACTTAGGATCAGTCTACAACCTCTCCATTCCATTCTTCCATTCAAGATCGTACGAAATGGTCCATAAATCCTTCACAAAGTGTTCATAGCCGTTCATAATGGCATTTGTGACTGAGCCATTAGTAAAACTATGCTATAATACACTATTGTGCTTAAGGATAGAGTTAGTGTTGCAAGTAATGTTGAGAAACAAGCAATAAAATCCACCAAATCTGTAGTTCATGGAAAAACAAACCAGGTTTTAAGAATATTCTATAAATTGAACCAACTCAAGTGGCTCTAGAACCAATGCAGAACACATTAAGGACACATGGGCAGGAGGGCGACTGGACTCACATGGGTCGTCCATCAGGTCCGGTCTCACACGTCGCTGATGGATGACATGAGTCTGCTGAACAGGAAGACACCAGCTGACAGCCAGACTCAGCACCGCCCCCAACAGGCAACATGCCAGTCTTACACCGACAACTGGACTGAGAGAAAACACAGCAAAGGTCAAAGTTACACACTAGTTCTGTCAGGGTTGATAAAGTGGGGACACATTATAGTAGAGTTTCTCAACGAGGGCGGTGGTCAGAGGGGTTGATGCCTCCTGACAGCTCAATCAAAATGTACACAAGTAGAATTATGGATAAAAAGATTAATATTGAAGCGTAATCAAACAAGGTGGATGAAAGTAAGACAAAGTGCATGCAGTACAGTGTCGACGACATTAACTTTTGCTTCATTCACTCGCCTACAAATGTCACTGCTGTAGCAGGTTTTTACTAATACAGTGATGAAACTCTGGTGTTTAAAGGATCACCTGAATAAAATACATCCTGACAATGGTCTAAGGATGAGGCTTATTTTGAGGCCCTCAAGGAGCAGCACTGGAAATGGAGCATTTCCAACCTGTTCACTCACAAGGTAAACCAGACAGAGTGGGTTAGTGGTGTCATACAATATCTGTTTATTAATAGTAAAGTCCTTCTAACAATTGACAGTGGGGGAGGGGCTGGTTCTACCTACGACCTTCACATTTCAGTTAATCAACAACAAGTTAATTTGAAACTTGGATTATATATAGGCCTAGGTCTGCTTCATTGAGTGCCCGACGGAACGCATTTTAGGAATATATTGGCCATTCGAGGCATGTTGTTCATGTCAATGGTTGATGTTAAAAATGTGCATCTTAATTTGTTTCAATGTGCAAATACATACAACAGGATCAAACCATCTTCAAGTGTTGGAACAATATATTTTTCCTTCATCGCTTTTAATTGTATCTTAACTGAAATGGGTATGATTCACTCAAAAAAAAAAAAGAATTTACTTTTGATCATGGACAATGTTCCATAAGACCTGGCAGAATTTCAGTTTACTAGACTAGAATACACAGTGGAGGTCTATCCCAAACATAGACTAATAATAATAATAATAATGATAATAATAAAATATATTACCTTCTACTTCATTAGGCATGTTAGCGGCCCTCATTTGTGTGTGTGTGTGTGTGTGTGTGTATATATATGTATATATATATATATATATATATATATTTGAATTCTTTGGTTTTACTGTTGAATGAATCAAAGGTTCAGAATTTATTCCATTGTAAAAAAAAATGTGGGTCCAAGGACAAACTAAAATTAAAGTTGAGAGCAGCATTGGGCGGGACCTCGCACCGGGCGATCCGCCTCCCCCGCGATTCGCCCCCCGCATGATCCGCCTCCCCCACAATCCGCCTCCCGTGACCGTCAAAACCTCAGCTCCACTCACACCTCTCCATCCCGATACCAGTTCCCACCCTAAACTGTCTGTCCTCCTTACATCTGTACAGAACACCAGTGACCCTCTGCTGAAACACCATCACCTTTAAAATGAGACTTTTAGTTTGGAAACCCTACTGTGTGTATGTGCATTTGTTTTGTATGTGAGAGAAAGAATCAGTTTGAAAAATGATTTGCAATTGTATGAATAAGTGAGTATAAAAGTGATGATTTATCAGATTTAAGGCTTTATTTTGGAAAAACCCTATTGTGTGAGCATGTGTGTCTGTGAGAAAGAGTACTTTTGAATGAAGAAACATTGTACAAACAGTTGAGCATTTGGTCATAAAAATGAAAAGAAGTTATGTAATAGACATTTTGTATTTTTTTTTTGTAATTGGGGTTTTATTTTGAAAAAATGTACTCCGTGTACTTTTGAATGTGTGCAAAATTTCCAATATCCACAATACAATACAGTAAAACCTGTTTTAAAATTAAAAAAAAAAATAAATAAATTTTTGGATTACCTGAGTCTTGAACCAGGGTCTGCTTGTTCCATAAGTTGCAATATGAACCACTGCACTACAGACAGACACTCACAAGTGTGCACCAGGAAGAGTTTTATAGGGATTTTGCCATTGTTAAAAGTGAAAGTAAACAGTCTTGAAAAAATCGCCATTATTCCATAACCGTAGGTCGGATCTGAAAAATTCTTTCAGTTTTGGATTCTGCAGACTTGTGGGAATTTAATGAGGTATAACTTTTTTGTCAAAAGTCTGAAATGAATAAGCAGTAATTGCAGAAACGTAGAGTAACCTTCAAAGGCAGATTGCCAACTTCCTGTTGGAGTTAGCTCATGAGTGTCAGTGTATGATTTGTCGGGCTCAATCAGACCAACATTTTGGCATTTGTTTCATGTTTCTGTGACGTTCCTACTGGCCGCTAGGGCCGATTTTGTGTGTTTTTTAGTACATAGGTGGCGCTACAGAGTCCATTTTGGCACACAAGGGGTTAATTTTGATATTGTATGAAAGTGTTCACCAGCCATGACATACATGGCAAATTTGGTGAGTTTTGGAGCATGTTAAGGGGGTCAAATGGCAGTCTAAAGTGGAAAAATTATGAAAATAAACAAATTGTTATAAATCAATAACCGTACATCCTATCTCAAAAAGTTTTGAATGTGAGAGTTGTGCTGAGTCCCGTGAATGCGTAGATATGTCACATGTGGGGAAAAACTTCAAAATGAAAAATGAGTTCCAAACATGGCAACTTTGCGGGCTTGTAAAAAAAAAACTAAGACAGTTATGGAAAAGGTGTGAAATCGTTTTATTAAGGAGAGTTCACTGTATCTTTTGGCACTATTTAGAAGTCAATACCACAAACGGTGTCATCGGAGTTAGTTTTAGAAATTTTATTTTGAAAGGCATATTGCGAAGTTCCTGTTGCAGATAGGTCATGAGTGTCAGTGGATGATTTGTAGAGCATGATCCATCAAAAATTTTAGCACTGGTTTCATGTCTGTACGACATTCCTACTGGCCACTAGGGCAACTGCCGTTTTTTTCACATAGGTGGCGCTAGAGAGCCATTTTTGGCACCTATGGGGTTAATTTTTTCGTTTTATCAAATTTTTCACCAGACCTGACATGTGTGCCAAATTTGGTGAGTTTTTGAGCATGTTTAGGAGGTCAAAATCCAGTTGAAAGTGGCGGTCGGGAAAAAAATAATAATATATTAAAGCTGCAAGCAGCATTGGGCGGGACCTCGCACCGGGCGTTCCGCCTCCCCCGCGATCCGCCTCCCGTGACCGTCCACACCTCAGCTCCACTCACACCTCTCCGTCCCCATACCAGTTCCCACCCTTTAGTGTCCGTCCTCCTTACATCTGTACAGAACACCAGCGACCCTCTGCTGAAACCACCATCACCTTTAAAATGAGACTTTTATTTTGGAAAACCTACTGTGTGTATGTGCATTTGTTTTGTATGTGAGAGAAAGAATCAGTTTGAAAAATGAATTGAAATTGTATGAATAATTGAGCATAAAAGTGATGATGTCTCACATTTAAGGCTTTTATTTTGGAAAAACCCTATTGTGTGAGCATGTGTGTCTGTGAGAAAGAGTACTTTTGAATGAAGAAACATTGTACAAACAGTTGAGCGTTTGATCATAAAAATGAAAAGAAGTTATGTAATAGAAATTTTGTATTATTGGTATTTGGGGTTTTATTTTGAAAAAATGTACTCCGTGTACTTTTGAATGTGTGCAAAATTTCCAGTATCCAAAATACAATGCAGTAAAACCTGTTTTAAGATGGAGAAAAAAAAAAAAAAAGAAAACTTTGGATTGTCTGGGACTTGAACCCAGGTCCTCTTGCTCTATAGGCAGCTACATGAACCACTGCACTAAAGACAGCCATAGACAGCTGGCCACCAAGAAGAATTTTATACGGACTTTGTCATTGTTAAAAGTGAAAGTAAACATAGTCTTCAAAAAATCGCCATAATTCCATAACCGTAGGTCGTATCTGAAAAATTCTTTCACTTTTGGATTCTGCAGACTTGTGGGAATTGAGTGAGGTATAACTTTTTATTCAAAAGTCTGGAATGACTGAGTACTAATTGCAGAAACGTAGAGTAACTTTCAAAGGCAGATTGCCAACTTCCTGTTGGAGTTAGCTCATGAGTGTCAGTGTATGATTTGTCGGGCTCAATCAGACCAACATTTTGGCATTTGTTTCATGTTTCTGTGACATTCCTACTGGCCGCTAGGGCCGATTTTGTGTGTTTTTTAGTACATAGGTGGCGCTACAGAGTCCATTTTAGCATGCAAGGGGTTAATTTTGATATTGTATGAAAGTGTTCACCAGTCATGACATACATGGCAAATTTGGTGAGTTTTGGAGCATGTTAAGGGGGTCAAATGGCAGTCTAAAGAGGAAAAAGTATGAAAATAAACAAATTGTTATAAATCAATAACTGTACATCCTATCTCAAAAATTTTTGGATGTGAGAGTTGTGCTGAGTCCCGTGAACGCGTAGATATGTCACATGTGGGGAAAAACTCCAAAGTGAAAAATGAGTTCCAAACATCGCAACTTTGCAGGCTTGTAAAAAAGAAACTAAGACAGTTATGGAAAAGGTGTGAAATTGTTGTATTAAGGAGGATTCACTCTATCTTTTGGCGCTATTTAGAAGTCAATACCACAAACGGTGTCATCGGAGTTAGTTTTAGAAATTTTATTTTGAAAGGCATATTGCGAAGTTCCTGTTGCAGATAGGTCATGAGTGTCAGTGGATGATTTGTAGAGCATGATCCAACAAAAATTTTGGCACTGGTTTCATGTCTGTACGACATTCCTACTGGCCACTAGAGCAGTTGCTGTTTTTTTCACATAGGTGGCGCTAGAGAGCCCATTTTGGCACCTATGGGGTTAATTTTTTCATTTTATCAAATTTTTCGCCAGGCCTGAAATGTGTGCCAAATTTGGTGAGTTTTCGTGCATGTTCAGGGGGTCAAAATCCAGGTCAAAGTGGTGTGTGAATAATAATAATAATAATAATATAAAAACGAACGAAAAACAATAGGGCCTTGCTTGCAGGCAAGGCCTCTCACTGTGTGAGAGGGCCTTACCTTTCGGCTCGGTCCCTAATTAAAGCTGCAAGCAGCATTGGGCGGGACCTCGCACCGGGCGTTCCGCCTCCCCCGCGATCTGCGTCCCGGGAATGTCCACACCTCAGCTCCACTCACACCTCTCCGTCCCCATACCAGTTCCCACCCTTTAGTGTCTGTCCTCCTTACATCTGTACAGAACACCAGCGACCCTCTGCTGAAACCACCATCACCTTTAAAATGACACTTTTATTTTGGAAAACCTACTGTGTGCATGTGCATTTGTTTTGTATGTGAGAGAAAGAATCAGTTTGAAAAATGAATTGAAATTGTATAAATAATTGAGCATTAAAGTGATGATTTCTCACATTTAAGGCTTTTATTTTGAAAAAACCCTATTGTGTGAGCATGTGTGTCTGTGAGAAAGAGTACTTTTGAATGAAGAAACATTGCACAAACAGTTGAGTGTTTGGTCATAAAAATGAAAAGAAGTTATGTAATAGAAATTTTGTATTATTGGTAATTAGGGTTTTATTTAGAAAAAATGTACTCAGTGTACTTTTGAATGTGTGCAAAATTTCCAATATCCAAAATACAATCCAGTAAAACCTGTTTTAAAATGGAGAAAGAAGAAAAAAAAAAAAAAAAAAAATTGGATTGTCTGGGATTTGAACCTGGGTCCTCTTGTTTCATAGGCAGCTACATGAACCACTGCACTAAGGACAGACACATACAGCTGTGCACCAGGAAGAGTTTTATAGGGACTTTGTCATTGTTAAAAGTGAAAGTAAACATAGTCTTCAAAAAATCGCCATTATTCCATAACCGTAGGTCGGATCTGAAAAATTCTTTCACTTTTGGATTCTGCAGACTTGTGGGAATTTAATGAGGTATAACTTTTTATTCAAAGGTCTGAAATGACTAAGCAGTAATTGCAGAAACGTATAGTAACTTTCAAAGGCAGATTGCCAACTTCCTGTTGGAGTTAGCTCATGAGTGTCAGTGTAGGATTTGTCGGGCTCAATCAGACCAACATTTTGGCATTTGTTTCATGTTTCTGTGACATTCCTACTTGCCGCTAGGGCAGATTTTGTGTGTTTTTTAGTACATAGGTGGCGCTACAGAGTCCATTTTGGCACACAAGGGGTTAATTTTGATATTGAATGAAAGTGTTCACCAGCCATGACATACATGGCAAATTTGGTGAGTTTTGGAGCATGTTAAGGGGGTCAAATGGCAGTCTAAAGCCGAAAAAGTATGAAAATAAACAAACTGTTATAAATCAATAACCGTACCTCCTATCTCAAAAAGTTTTGGATGTGAGAGTTGTGCTGAGTCCCGTGAACGCGTAGATATGTCACATGTGGGGAAAAACTCCAAAATGAAAAATGAGTTCCAAACATGGCAACTTTGCGGGCTTGTAAAAAAAAAACGAAGACAGTTATGGAAAAGGTGTGAAATCGTTGTATTAAGGAGAGTTCACTGTATCTTTTGGCACTATTTAGAAGTCAATACCACAAACTGTGTCATCGGAGTTAGTTTTAGAAATTTTATTTTGAAAGGCATATTGCAAAGTTCCTGTTGCAGATAGGTCATGAGTGTCAGTGGATGATTTGTAGAGCATGATTCATCAAAAATTTTAGCACTGGTTTCATGTCTGTACGACATTCCTACTGGCCACTAGGGCAATTGCCGTTTTTTTTCACATAGGTGGCGCTAGAGAGCCCATTTTGGCACCTATGGGGTTAATTTTTTCATTTTATCAAATTTTTCGCCAGGCCTGACATGTGTGCCAAATTTGGTGAGTTTTTGTGCATGTTCAGGGGGTCAAAATCCAGGTCAAAGTGGTGTGTGAATAATAATAATATAAAAACGAACGAAAAACAATAGGGCCTTGCTTGCAGGCAAGGCCTCTCACTGCGTGAGAGGGCCTTACCTTTCGGCTCGGTCCCTAAAAAACGAACGAAAAACAATAGGGCCTTGCTTGCAGGCAAGGCCTCTCACTGTGTGAGAGGGCCTTACCTTTCGGCTCGGTCCCTAATTAAAGCTGCAAGCAGCATTGGGCGGGACCTCGCACCAAGCGTTCCGCCTCCCCCGCGATCCGCTTCCCGTGACCGTCCACACCTCAGCTCCACTCACACCTCTCCGTCCCCATACCAGTTCCCACCCTTTAGTGTCCGTCCTCCTTACATCTGTACAGAACACCAGCAACCCTCTGCTGAAACCACCATCACCTTTAAATCAGACTTTTATTTTGGAAACCCTACTGTGTGTATGTGCATTTGTTTTGTATGTGAGAGAAAGAATCAGTTTGAAAAATGAATTGAAATTGTATGAATAAGTGAGTATAAAAGTGATGATTTATCAGATTTAAGGCTTTTATTTTGGAAAAACCCTATTGTGTGAGCATGTGTGTCTGTGAGAAAGAGTACTTTTGAATGAAGAAACATTGTACAAACAGTTGAGTGTTTGGTCATAAAAATGAAAAGAAGTTATGTAATAGGCAGTATGTATTATTTTTAATAAGGTTTTTTTTTTTTTAAATGTACTGTGTGTACTTTGTACACTCAAAAAAACAGAACATTGGATTTAAATAATAAGATAACGTCAACCGGTCCCACAAAACTTTTTTATTTAAATTTTAAAAATACTAGATGACTAAATTTCAGCAAACCGTCTTAATTAAGTGCTACATCACACAGTTAAGTTGAATTTATTAAACATGTTGAATTTACTCAATATTGTTACGTTTAATTTAGTATACATCATTACATTGAATCAATTAAACACACTGAATTTACTATATATCATTTCATTGAATTTAATAAACATGTTGAATTTACTAAATGTCGTTATGTTAAATTTACGAAACATTATCTTAAATTTATTAAACACGCCGAATTTACTAAATATTGTTATGTTTAATTCACTAAATACCATTATGTTGAATTTATTACACACGCTGAATTTACTACATGCTATTACATTTAATTGCCTTAACATCATTATTATAGTGTAGGTGGAAGTTCAACAGGAAGTTAGCTCAGTGTCAGGTGTGAACACAAATTATACTCTTAATTTGACAGATAGGGAGACCCAAACTAAGATCACAACAGGCTAGCCATTGCTCTGCCAATGGCTCTCACTCAGGGTGCAACTTTACAAATTACAAAAATACAGAAAAAATAAACAAAAAGTCCAATAAGCATTGCCATACACATATTAAGTCAAAACTAGTACTAACACAACAACCCCGCTGAATTCTTGAGCATAAAAATAAAACATTTAAAACATAGTACCCACTACCCATAATGCACTGCGGAAAACATGCCAAACTTCATTTTTTAAGTGACTGCGTTGACTAAATTGTATTAAACAGTATTGAATATTCCCAAGACTTGTATTATTATTTAAATGTAATGTAACTCTCTTGTTTTTTTCGCTAAAAATGAATTTATTAAATATTTTCAACATAAATACATTGCATAAGGATTACTAAATGGGTTTTCCATTTCTTTGAGTGTAATGTGTGCAAAATGTCCAATATCCAAAATATTATGCAGTAAAAACATGTTTTAAAATGTGATGAAGGGAAGAAAAAAAAAAACAAAACCAAAAAAAACCCCAAACAAACAAAAAAAAACGGCTATTTCCCTGTCTGGGGTTTGAACCCAGGACTCCTTTATAACAGAACACTGCTCTAACCCCTGGTGAATTGTCAGACAGCCACCAGATGGCAGTAGTGTGGTTTAAATAGGGACTTTGTCATTGTGAAAAGTGAAAGTACACATACTCTTCAAAAAATTGTGATTATTCTATAACCGTAGGTCGTATCTGAAAAATTCTTTCAGTTTTGGATTCTGCAGACTTGTGGGAATTTAATGAGGTAAAACTTTTCTGTCAAAAGTCTGAAATGAATAAGCAGTAATTGTAGAAATATGGAGTAACTTTCAAAGGCAGATTGCCAACTTCCTGTTGGAGTTAGCTCATGAGTGTCAGTGTACGATTTGTCGGCTCAATCAGACCAACATTTTGGCATTTGTTTCATATTTCTGTGACATTCCTACTGGCTGCTAGGGCAGATTTTGTGTGTTTTTTAGTACATAGGTGACGCTACAGAGTCCATTTTGGTACCCAAGGGGTTAATTTTGATATTGAATGAAAGTGTTCACCAGCCATGACATACATGGCAAATTTGGTGAGTTTTGGAGCATGTTAAGGGGGTGAAATGGCAGTCTAAAGAGGAAAAAGTATGAAAATAAAAAAAATTGTTATAAATATATAACCGTAAATCCTATCTCAAAAATTTTTGCATGTGAACATTGTGGTGAGTCCCATGAACGCGTAGATATGTCACATGTGGGGAAAAACTGCAAAGTGAAAAATGACTTCCAAACATCGCAATTTTGCAGGCTTGTAAAAAAAAAACTAAGACAGTTAAGACTAAGCTACAAGAACACTTTTGTGCGGACGGTTCACTCTATCTTTTGGTGCTATTTAGAAGTCAATAGGAGAAACGGTGTCATCGGAGTTAGTTTTGAAAATTTTATTTTAAAAGGCATATTGCGAACTTCCTGTTGGAGTTAGGTCATCACTGTCAGTTTATCATTTTTAGTGCTTCATCCAACAAATATTTTGGCACTGGTTCCATGTCTTTACGACATTCCTACTGGCCACTAGGGAAGTTACCGTTTTTTTTTCACATAGGTGGCGCTAGAGAGCCCATTTTGGCACCTATGGGGTTTCTTTTTTGATTTTATCAAATTTTTCACCAGGCCTGACATGTGTGCCAAATTTGGTGAGTTTTGGAGCATGTTTAGGGGGTCAAAATCCAGTTTAAAGTGACGATAGTATAATAATAATAATAATAATTAAAGCTGCAAGCAGCATTGGGCGGGACCTCGCACCGGGCGATCCGCCTCCCACGCGATCCGCCCCCCCGCGTGATCCGCCTCCCCTGCGATCCGCCTCCCGTGACCCTCCACACCTCAGCTCCACTCAAACCTCTCCGTCCCCATACCAGTTCCCATCCTTTAGTGTCTATCCTCCTTACATCTGTACAGAACACCAGCGACCCTCTGCTGAAGCCACCATCACCTTTAAAATGAGACTTTTATTTTGGAAACCCTACTGTGTGTATGTGCATTTGTTTTGTATGTGAGAGAAAGAATCAGTTTGAAAAATGAATTGAAGTTGTATGAATAAGTGAGTATAAAAGTGATGATTTATCACATTTAAGGCATTTATTTTGGAAAAACCCTATTGTGTGAGCATGTGTGTCTGTGAGAAAGAGTACTTTTGAATGAAGAAACATTGTACAAACAGTTGAGCGTTTGGTCATAAAAATAAAAAGAAGTTATGCAATAGACATTTTGTATTATTCTTAATTGGGGTTTTATTTTGAAAAAATGTACTCCGTGTACTTTTGAATGTGTGCAAAATTTCCAATATCCACAATACAATGCAATAAAACCTGTTTAAAAAAAAAAAAAAAAAAAAAAAATTTTGGATTGCCTGGAACTTGAACTAGGGTCCTTCTGCTCCACAGTCAGCTACATGAACCACTGCACTACAGAGAGACATGTTAAAAATGCACCTGCAAGACTTTTATAGGGATTTTGCCATTGTGAAAAGTGAAACTAAACTTAGTCTTTAAAAAATCGCCATAATTCCATAACCGTAGGTCGTATCTGAAAAATTCTTTCACTTTTGGATTCTGCAGACTTGTGGGAATTTAATGAGGTATAATTTTTTTTTTTAAAGTGTGAAATGAATAAGCAGTAATTGCAGAAACGTAGAGTAACTTTCAAAGGCAGATTGCCAACTTCCTGTTGGAGTTAGCTCATGAGTGTCAGTGTATGATTTGTCGGGCTCAATCAGACCAACATTTTGGCATTTGTTTCATGTTTCTGTGACATTCCTACTGGCCGCTAGGGCAGATTTTGTGAGTTTTTTAGTACATAGGTGGCGCTACAGAGTCCATTTTGGTACCCAAGGGTTAATTTTGATATTGAATGAAAGTGTTCACCAGCCATGACATACATGGCAAATTTGGTGAGTTTTGGAGCATGTTAAGGGAGTCAAATGGCAGTCTAAAGAGGAAAAAGTATGAAAATAAACAAATTGTTATAAATCAATAACCGTAAATCCTATCTCAAAAATTTTTGCATGTGAACATTGTGGTGAGTCCCATGAACGCGTAGATATGTCACATGTGGGGAAAAACTGCAAAGTGAAAAATGACTTCCAAACATCGCAACTTTGCAGGCTTGTAAAAAAAAAACTAAGACAGTTAAGACTAAGCTACGAGACCACTTTTGTGCAGAGGGATCACTCTATCTTTTGGTGCTATTTAGAAGTCAATAGGACAAACGGTGTCATCGGAGTTAGTTTTGAAAATTTTATTTTGAAAGGCATATTGCGAACTTCCTGTTTGAGTTAGGTCATCACTGTCAGCATATCATTTTTAGTGCTTCATCCAACAAATATTTTGGCACTGGTTCCATGTCTCTACGACATTCCTACTGGCCACTAGGGCAGTTACCGTTTTTTTTCACATAGGTGGCGCTAGAGAGCCCATTTTGGCACCTATGGGGTTTCTTTTTTCATTTTATCAAATTTTTCACCAGGCCTGACATGTGTGCCAAATTTGGTGAGTTTTGGAGCATGTTTAGGGGGTCAAAATCCAGTTGAAAGAGACGGAAGTATAATAATAATAATAATAAAAATATAAAAACGAACGAATAACAATAGGGCCTTGCTTGCAGGCAAGGCCTCTCACTGTGTGAGAGGGCCTTACCTTTCGGCTCGGTCCCTAATAATAATATAAAAACGAACGAATAACAATAGGGCCTTGCTTGCAGGCAAGGCCTCTCACTGTGTGAGAGGGCCTTACCTTTCGGCTCGGTCCCTAATTAAAGCTGCAAGCAGCATTGGGCGGGACCTCGCACCGGGCGATCCGCCTCCCACGCGATCCGCCCCCCCGCGTGATCCGCCTCCCCTGCGATCCGCCTCCCGTGACCCTCCACACCTCAGCTCCACTCAAACCTCTCCCTCCCCATACCAGTTCCCATCCTTTAGTGTCTATCCTCCTTACATCTGTACAGAACACCAGCGACCCTCTGCTGAAGCCACCATCACCTTTAAAATGAGACTTTTATTTTGGTAACCCTACTGTGTGTATGTGCATTTGTTTTGTATGTGAGAGAAAGAATCAGTTTGAAAAATGAATTGAAGTTGTATGAATAAGTGAGTATAAAAGTGATGATTTATCACATTTAAGGCATGTATTTTGGAAAAACCCTATTGTGTGAGCATGTGTGTCTGTGAGAAAGAGTACTTTTGAATGAAGAAACATTGTACAAACAGTTGAGCGTTTGGTCATAAAAATAAAAAGAAGTTATGCAATAGACATTTTGTATTATTCTTAATTGGGGTTTTATTTTGAAAAAATGTACTCCGTGTACTTTTGAATGTGTGCAAAATTTCCAATATCCACAATACAATGCAATAAAACCTGTTTTAAAAAAAAAAAAAAAAAAAAAAAAAATGTTGGATTGCCTTGGACTTGAACTAGGGTCCTTCTGCTCCACAGTCAGCTACATGAACCACTGTACTACAGAGAGACATGTCAAAAATGCACCTGCAAGACTTTTATAGGGATTTTGCCATTGTGAAAAGTGAAACTAAACTTAGTCTTTAAAAAAATCGCCATAATTCCATAACCGTAGGTCGTATCTGAAAAATTCTTTCACTTTTGGATTCTGCAGACTTGTGGGAATTTAATGAGGTATAATTTTTTTTTTTAAAAGTGTGAAATGAATAAGCAGTAATTGCAGAAACGTAGAGTAACTTTCAAAGGCAGATTGCCAACTTCCTGTTGGAGTTAGCTCATGAGTGTCAGTGTATGATTTGTCGGGCTCAATCAGACCAACATTTTGCCATTTGTTTCATGTTTCTGTGACATTCCTACTGGCCGCTAGGGCAGATTTTGTGAGTTTTTTAGTACATAGGTGGCGCTACAGAGTCCATTTTGGTACCCAAGGGGTTAATTTTGATATTGAATGAAAGTGTTCACCAGCCATGACATACATGGCAAATTTGGTGAGTTTTGGAGCATGTTAAGGGAGTCAAATGGCAGTCTAAAGAGGAAAAAGTATGAAAATAAACAAATTGTTATAAATCAATAACCGTAAATCCTATCTCAAAAATTTTTGCATGTGAACGTTGTGGTGAGTCCCATGAACGCGTAGATATGTCATATGTGGGAAAAAACTGCAAAGTGAAAAATGACTTCCAAACATCGCAACTTTGCAGGCTTGTAAAAAAAAAACTAAGACAGTTAAGACTAAGCTACGAGACCACTTTTGTGCAGAGGGATCACTCTATCTTTTGGTGCTATTTAGAAGTCAATAGGACAAACGGTGTCATCGGAGTTAGTTTTGAAAATTTTATTTTGAAAGGCATATTGCGAACTTCCTGTTTGAGTTAGGTCATCACTGTCAGCATATCATTTTTAGTGCGTCATCCAACAAATATTTTGGCACTCGTTCTATGTCTCTACGACATTCCTACTGGCCACTAGGGCAGTTACCGTTTTTTTTCACATAGGTGGCGCTAGAGAGCCCATTTTGGCACCTATGGGGTTTCTTTTTTCATTTTATCAAATTTTTCACCAGGCCTGACATGTGTGCCAAATTTGGTGAGTTTTGGAGCATGTTTAGGGGGGTCAAAATCCAGTTGAAAGAGACGGAAGTATAATAATAATAATAATAATTAAAGCTGCAAGCAGCATTGGGCGGGACCTTGCACCGGGCGATCCGCCTCCCACGCGATCCGCCCCCCCGCGTGATCCGCCTCCCCTGCGATCCGCCTCCCGTGACCCTCCACACCTCAGCTCCACTCACACCTCTCCGTCCCCATACCAGTTCCCATCCTTTAGTGTCTATCCTCCTTACATCTGTACAGAACACCAGCGACCCTCTGCTGAAGCCACCATCACCTTTAAAATGACACTTTTATTTTGGAAACCCTACTGTGTGTATGTGCATTTGTTTTGTATGTGAGAGAAAGAATCAGTTTGAAAAATTAATTGAAGTTGTATGAATAAGTGAGTATAAAAGTGATGATTTATCACATTTAAGGCATTTATTTTGGAAAAACCCTATTGTGTGAGCATGTGTGTCTGTGAGAAAGAGTACTTTTGAATGAAGAAACATTGTACAAACAGTTGAGCATTTGGTCATAAAAGTGAAAAGAAGTTATGTAATAGACAGTATGTATTATTTTTAATAAGGTTTTTTTTTTCTTTTAAATGTACTGTGTGTACTTTGTACACTCAAAAAAACAGAACATTGGATTTAAATAATAAAATAACGTCAACCGGTCCCACAAAACTTTTTTATTTAAATTTTAAAAATACTAGATGACTAAATTTCAGCAAACCGTCTTAATTAAGTGCTACATCACACAGTTAAGTTGAATTTATTAAACATGTTGAATTTACTCAATATTGTTACGTTTAATTTAGTATACATCATTACATTGAATCATTTAAACACATTGAATTTATTATATATCATTTCATTGAATTTAATAAACATGTTGAGTTTACTAAATGTCGTTATGTTAAATTTACTAATCATTATGTTAAATTTATTAAACACACTGAATTTACAAAATATTGTTATGTTTAATTCACTAAATACCATTATGTTGAATTTATTAAACATGCTGGATTTACTACATGCTGTTACATTTAATTTCCTTATCATCATTATTGTAGTGTAGGTGGAAGTTCAACAGGAAGTTAACTCAGTGTCAGGTGTGAGCACAAGTTATGCTCTTAATTTGACAGGCAGGCAGGCCTAATCTAAGGTGATCACAACAGGATAGCCATTGCTCTGCCAATGGCTCTCACTCAGGGTGCAACTTTACAAATTACAAAAATACAGAAAAAATAAACAAAAAGTCCAATAAGCATTGCCATACACATATTAAGTCAAAACTAGTACTAACACAACAACCCCGCTGAATTCTTGAGCATAAAAATAACACATTTACAACATAGTACCCACTACCCACAATGCACTGCGGCAAACATGCCAAACTTCATTTTTTAAGTGACTGCGTTGACTAAATTGTATTAAACAGTATTGAATATTCCCAAGACTTGTATTATTATTTAAATGTAATGTAACTCTCTTGTTTTTTTCGCTAAAAATGAATTTATTAAATATTTTCAACATAAATACATTGCATAAGGATTACTACATGGGTTTTCCATTTCTTTGAGTGTAATGTGTGCAAAATGTCCAATATCCACAATATTATGCAGTAAAAACATGTTTTAAAATGTGATGAAGGGAAGAAAAACAAAACAAAACCAAAAAAAAACCAAACAAACCAAAAAAAAACAGCTATTTCCCTGTCTGGGGTTTGAACCCAGGACTCCTGTATAACAGAACACCACTCTAACCTCTGGTGAATTGTCAGACAGCCACCAGATGGCAGTAGTGTACTTTAAATAGGGACTTTGTCATTGTGAAAAGTGAAAGTACACATACTCTTCAAAAAATTGTGATTATTCTATAACCGTAGGTTGTATCTGAAAAATTCTTTCAGTTTTGGATTCTGCAGACTTGTGGGAATTTAAGGAGGTATAATTTTTCTGTCAAAAGTCTGAAATGAATAAGCAGTAATTGTAGAAAGGTGGAGTAACTTTCAAAGGCAGATTGCCAACTTCCTGTTGGAGTTAGCTCATGAGTGTCAGTGTATGATTTGTCGGGCTCAATCAGACCAACATTTTGGCATTTGTTTCATGTTTCTGTGACATTCCTACTGGCCGCTAGGGCAGATTTTGTGAGTTTTTTAGTACATAGGTGGCGCTACAGAGTCCATTTTGGTACCCAAGGGGTTAATTTTGATATTGAATGAAAGTGTTCACCAGCCATGACATACATGGCAAATTTGGTGAGTTTTGGAGCATGTTAAGGGGGTGAAATGGCAGTCTAAAGAGGAAAAAGTATGAAAATAAACAAATTGTTATAAATCAATAACCGTGAATCCTATTTCAAAAATTTTTGCATGTGAACGTTGTGGTGAGTCCCGTGAAAGCGTAGATGTGTCACATGTGGGGAAACACTGCAAAGTGAAAAATGACTTCCAAACATCGCAACTTTGAAGGCTTGTAAAAAAAAAACTAAGACAGTTAAGACTAAGCTACGAGATCACTTTTGTGAAGAGGGTTCACTCTATCTTTTGGTGCTACTTAGAAGTCAATAGGAAAAACGGTGTCATCGGAGTTAGTTTTGAAAATTTTATTTTGAAAGGCATATTGTGAACTTCCTGTTTGAGTTAGGTCATCACTGTCAGTGTATCATTTTTAGTGCGTCATCCAACAAACATTTTGGCACTGGTTCCATGTCTGTACGACATTTCTACTGGCCACTAGGGCAGTTACCGTTTTTTTTCACATAGGTAGCGCTAGAGAGCCCATTTTGGCACCTATGGGGTTTCTTTTTTCATTTAGTCAAATTTTTCGCCAGGCCTGACATGTGTGCCAAATTTGGTGAGTTTTGGAGCATGTTTAGGGGGTCAAAATCCAGTTTAAAGTGACGATAGTATAATAATAATAATAATTAAAGCTGCAAGCAGCATTGGGCGGGACCTCGCACCGGGCGATCCGCCTCCCATGCGATCCGCCCCCCCGCGTGATCCGCCTCCCCTGCGATCCGCCTCCCGTGACCCTCCACACCTCAGCTCCACTCACACCTCTCCGTCCCCATACCAGTTCCCATCCTTTAGTGTCTGTCCTCCTTACATCTGTACAGAACACCAGCGACCCTCTGCTGAAGCCACCATCACCTTTAAAATGAGACTTTTATTTTGGAAACCCTACTGTGTGTATGTGCATTTGTTTTGTATGTGAGAGAAAGAATCAGTTTGAAAAATGAATTGAAGTTGTATGAATAAGTGAGTATAAAAGTGATGATTTATCACATTTAAGGCATTTATTTTGGAAAAAACCCTATTGTGTGAGCATGTGTGTCTGTGAGAAAGAGTACTTTTGAATGAAGAAACATTGTACAAACAGTTGAGCGTTTGGTCATAAAAATAAAACGAAGTTATGCAATAGACATTTTGTATTATTCTTAATTGGGGTTTTATTTTGAAAAAATGTACTCCGTGTACTTTTGAATGTGTGCAAAATTTCCAATATCCACAATACAATGCAATAAAACCTGTTTTTAAAAAAAAAAAAAAAAAAATTTTAGATTGCCTGGGACTTGAACTAGGGTCCTTCTGCTCCACAGTCAGCTACATGAACCACTGTACTACAAAGAGACATGTTAAAAATGCACCTGCAAGACTTTTATAGGGATTTTACCATTGTGAAAAGTGAAACTAAACTTAGTCTTTAAAAGATCGCCATAATTCCATAACCGTAGGTCGTATCTGAAAAATTCTTTCACTTTTGGATTCTGCAGACTTGTGGGAATTTAATGAGGTATAATTTTTTTTTTTAAAGTGTGAAATGAATAAGCAGTAATTGCAGAAACGTAGAGTAACTTTCAAAGGCAGATTGCCAACTTCCTGTTGGAGTTAGCTCATGAGTGTCAGTGTATGATTTGTCGGGCTCAATCAGACCAACATTTTGGCATTTGTTTCATGTTTCTGTGACATTCCTACTGGCCGCTAGGGCAGATTTTGTGAGTTTTTTAGTACATAGGTGGCGCTACAGAGTCCATTTTGGTACCCAAGGGGTTAATTTTGATATTGAATGAAAGTGTTCACCAGCCATGACATACATGGCAAATTTGGTGAGTTTTGGAGCATGTTAAGGGGGTCAAATGGCAGTCTAAAGAGGAAAAAGTATGAAAATAAACAAATTGTTATAAATCAATAACCGTAAATCCTATCTCAAAAATTTTTGCATGTGAACATTGTGGTGAGTCCCATGAACGCGTAGATATGTCACATGTGGGGAAAAACTGCAAAGTGAAAAATGACTTCCAAACATTGCAACTTTGCAGGCTTGTAAAAAAAAAACTAAGACAGTTAAGACTAAGCTACGAGACCACTTTTGTGCAGAGGGTTCACTCTATCTTTTGGTGCTATTTAGAAGTCAATAGGAAAAACGGTGTCATCGGAGTTAGTTTTGAAAATTTTATTTTGAAAGGCATATTGCGAACTTCCTGTTGGAGTTAGGTCATCACTGTCAGCATATCATTTTTAGTGCTTCATCCAACAAATATTTTGGCACTGGTTCCATGTCTCTACGACATTCCTACTGGCCACTAGGGCAGTTACCATTTTTTTTCACATAGGTGGCGCTAGAGAGCCCATTTTGGCACCTATGGGGTTTCTTTTTTCATTTTATCAAATTTTTCGCCAGGCCTGACATGTGTGCCAAATTTGGTGAGTTTTGGAGCATGTTTAGGGGGTCAAAATCCAGTTGAAAGA
This sequence comes from Sphaeramia orbicularis, assembly GCF_902148855.1. Taxonomy (NCBI): domain Eukaryota; kingdom Metazoa; phylum Chordata; class Actinopteri; order Kurtiformes; family Apogonidae; genus Sphaeramia; species Sphaeramia orbicularis. The sequence goes on from NC_043961.1 coordinate 42,875,383, forward strand.
GACGGAAGTATAATAATAATAATAATTAAAGCTGCAAGCAGCATTGGGCGGGACCTCGCACCGGGCGATCCGCCTCCCACGCGATCCGCCCCCCCGCGTGATCCGCCTCCCCTGCGATCCGCCTCCCGTAACCCTCCACACCTCAGCTCCACTCAAACCTCTCCGTCCCCATACCAGTTCCCATCCTTTAGTGTCTATCCTCCTTACATCTGTACAGAACACCAGCGACCCTCTGCTGAAGCCACCATCACCTTTAAAATGAGACTTTTATTTTGGAAACCCTACTGTGTGTATGTGCATTTGTTTTGTATGTGAGAGAAAGAATCAGTTTGAAAAATGAATTGAAGTTGTATGAATAAGTGAGTATAAAAGTGATGATTTATCACATTTAAGGCATTTATTTTGGAAAAACCCTATTGTGTGAGCATGTGTGTCTGTGAGAAAGAGTACTTTTGAATGAAGAAACATTGTACAAACAGTTGAGCGTTTGGTCATAAAAATAAAAAGAAGTTATGCAATAGACATTTTGTATTATTCTTAATTGGGGTTTTATTTTGAAAAAATGTACTCCGTGTACTTTTGAATGTGTGCAAAATTTCCAATATCCACAATACAATGCAATAAAACCTGTTTAAAAAAAAAAAAAAAAAAAAAATTTTGGATTGCCTGGAACTTGAACTAGGGTCCTTCTGCTCCACAGTCAGCTACATGAACCACTGCACTACAGAGAGACATGTTAAAAATGCACCTGCAAGACTTTTATAGGGATTTTGCCATTGTGAAAAGTGAAACTAAACTTAGTCTTTAAAAAATCGCCATAATTCCATAACCGTAGGTCGTATCTGAAAAATTCTTTCACTTTTGGATTCTGCAGACTTGTGGGAATTTAATGAGGTATAATTTTTTTTTTAAAGTGTGAAATGAATAAGCAGTAATTGCAGAAACGTAGAGTAACTTTCAAAGGCAGATTGCCAACTTCCTGTTGGAGTTAGCTCATGAGTGTCAGTGTATGATTTGTCGGGCTCAATCAGACCAACATTTTGGCATTTGTTTCATGTTTCTGTGACATTCCTACTGGCCGCTAGGGCAGATTTTGTGAGTTTTTTAGTACATAGGTGGCGCTACAGAGTCCATTTTGGTACCCAAGGGGTTAATTTTGATATTGAATGAAAGTGTTCACCAGCCATGACATACATGGCAAATTTGGTGAGTTTTGGAGCATGTTAAGGGAGTCAAATGGCAGTCTAAAGAGGAAAAAGTATGAAAATAAACAAATTGTTATAAATCAATAACCGTAAATCCTATCTCAAAAATTTTTGCATGTGAACATTGTGGTGAGTCCCATGAACGCGTAGATATGTCACATGTGGGGAAAAACTGCAAAGTGAAAAATGACTTCCAAACATCGCAACTTTGCAGGCTTGTAAAAAAAAAACTAAGACAGTTAAGACTAAGCTACGAGACCACTTTTGTGCAGAGGGATCACTCTATCTTTTGGTGCTATTTAGAAGTCAATAGGACAAACGGTGTCATCGGAGTTAGTTTTGAAAATTTTATTTTGAAAGGCATATTGCGAACTTCCTGTTTGAGTTAGGTCATCACTGTCAGCATATCATTTTTAGTGCTTCATCCAACAAACATTTTGGCACTGGTTCCATGTCTCTACGACATTCCTACTGGCCACTAGGGCAGTTACCGTTTTTTTTCACATAGGTGGCGCTAGAGAGCCCATTTTGGCACCTATGGGGTTTCTTTTTTCATTTTATCAAATTTTTCACCAGGCCTGACATGTGTGCCAAATTTGGTGAGTTTTGGAGCATGTTTAGGGGGTCAAAATCCAGTTGAAAGAGACGGAAGTATAATAATAATAATAATAAAAATATAAAAACGAACGAATAACAATAGGGCCTTGCTTGCAGGCAAGGCCTCTCACTGTGTGAGAGGGCCTTACCTTTCGGCTCGGTCCCTAATAATATAAAAACGAACGAATAACAATAGGGCCTTGCTTGCAGGCAAGGCCTCTCACTGTGTGAGAGGGCCTTACCTTTCGGCTCGGTCCCTAATAATATAAAAACGAACGAATAACAATAGGGCCTTGCTTGCAGGCAAGGCCTCTCACTGTGTGAGAGGGCCTTACCTTTCGGCTCGGTCCCTAATTAAAGCTGCAAGCAGCATTGGGCGGGACCTCGCACCGAGCGTTCCGCCTCCCCCGCGATCCGCCTCCCGTGACCGTCCACACCTCAGCTCCACTCACACCTCTCCGTCCCCATACCAGTTCCCACCCTTTAGTGTCTGTCCTCCTTACATCTGTACAGAACACCAGCGACCCTCTGCTGAAACCACCATCACCTTTAAATCAGACTTTTATTTTGGAAACCCTACTGTGTGTATGTGCATTTGTTTTGTATGTGAGAGAAAGAATCAGTTTGAAAAATGAATTGAAATTGTATGAATAAGTGAGTATAAAAGTGATGATTTATCAGATTTAAGGCTTTTATTTTGGAAAAACCCTATTGTGTGAGCATGTGTGTCTGTGAGAAAGAGTACTTTTGAATGAAGAAACATTGTACAAACAGTTGAGCATTTGGTCATAAAAGTGAAAAGAAGTTATGTAATAGACAGTATGTATTATTTTTAATAAGGTTTTTTTTTTTTTTAAATGTACTGTGTGTACTTTGTACACTCAAAAAAACAGAACATTGGATTTAAATAATAAAATAACGTCAACCGGTCCCACAAAACTTTTTTATTTAAATTTTAAAAATACTAGATGACTAAATTTCAGGATGTGTGTCTGTGAGAAAGAGTACTTTTGAATGAAGAAACATTGTACAAACAGTTGAGTGTTTGGTCATAAAAATGAAAAGAAGTTATGTAATAGACATTTTGTATTATTCTTAATTTTGGTTTTATTTTGAAAAAATGTACTCCGTGTACTTTTGAATGTGTGCAAAATTTCCAATATCCACAATACAATGCAGTAAAACCTGTTTTAAAATAAAATAAAAAAAAAAAAAACTTTTGGATTACCTGGGACTTGAACCGGGGTCCTTCGGCTCTATAGGTAGCTACATGAACCACTGCACTACAGAGAGACATGTGAAAATGTGCACCAGCAAGACTTTTATAGGGATTTTGCCATTTGGAAAAGTGAAACTAAACATAGTCTTCAAAAAATCGCTATAATTCCATAACCGTAGGTCGTATCTGAAAAATTCTTTCACTTTTGGATTCTGCAGACTTGTGGGAATTCAAAGAGGTCTAACTTTTATGTCAAAACTCTGAAATGAATAAGCAGTAATTGCAGAAACGTAGAGTAACTTTCAAAGGCAGATTGCCAACTTCCTGTTGGAGTTAGCTCATGAGTGTCAGTGTATGATTTGTCGGGCTCAATCAGACCAACATTTTGGCATTTGTTTCATGTTTCTGTGACATTCCTACTGGCCGCTAGGGAAGATTTTGTGTGTTTTTTAGTACAAAGGTGGTGCTACAGAGTGTATTTTGGCACCCAAGGGGTTAATTGTGATATTGTATGAAAGTGTTCACCAGCCATGACATACATGGCAAATTTGGTGAGTTTTGGAGCATGTTAAGGGGGTCAAATGGCAGTCTAAAGTGGAAAAAGTATGAAAAGAAACAAATTGCTATAAATCAATAACCGTAAATTCTATCTCAAAATTTTTTGCATGTGAGTGTTGTGGTGAGTCCTGTGAATGCGTAGATATGTCACATGTGGGGAAAAATAGCAAAGTGGAAAATGAGTTCCAAACATCGAAAATTCATGGGCTTCTAAAAAAAAAACTAAGACAGTTAAGACTAAGCTACGAGATCACTTTGTTGAGGAGGGTTCACTCTATCTTTTGGTGCTATTTAGAAGTCAATACGACAAACGGTGTCATCGGAGTTAGTTATAGAAATCTTATTTTGAAAGGCATATTGTGAACTTCCTGTTGGAGTTAGGTCATAAGTGTCAGTATATCATTTGTAGTGCTTCATCCAACAAACATTTTGGCACTGGTTCCATGTTTGTACGACAAACCTACTGGCCACTAGGGCCGTTAACGTTTTTTTTGACATAGGTGGCGCTAGCGAGCCCATTTTGGCACCTATGGGGTTAATTTTTTCATTGTATCAAATTTTTCGCCAGGCCTGACATGTGTGCCAAATTTGGTGAGTTTTGGAGCATGTTTAGGGGGGCAAAATCCAGTTGAAAGAGACGGAAGTATAATAATAATAATAATAATAATATAAAAACGAACGAATAACAATAGGGCCTTGCTTGCAGGCAAGGCCTCTCACTGTGTGAGAGGGCCTTACCTTTCGGCTCGGTCCCTAATAATAATATAAAAACGAACGAATAACAATAGGGCCTTGCTTGCAGGCAAGGCCTCTCACTGTGTGAGAGGGCCTTACCTTTCGGCTCGGTCCCTAATAATATAAAAACGAACGAATAACAATAGGGCCTTGCTTGCAGGCAAGGCCTCTCACTGTGTGAGAGGGCCTTACCTTTCGGCTCGGTCCCTAATTAAAGCTGCAAGCAGCATTGGGCGGGACCTCGCACCGGGCGTTCCGCCTCCCCCGCGATCCGCCTCCCGTGACCGTCCACACCTCAGCTCCACTCACACCTCTCCGTCCCCATACCAGTTCCCACCCTTTAGTGTCCGTCCTCCTTACATCTGTACAGAACACCAGCGACCCTCTGCTGAAACCACCATCACCTTTAAAATGAGACTTTTATTTTGGAAAACCTACTGTGTGTATGTGCATTTGTTTTGTATGTGAGAGAAAGAATCAGTTTGAAAAATGAATTGAAATTGTATGAATAATTGAGCATAAAAGTGATGATGTCTCACATTTAAGGCTTTTATTTTGGAAAAACCCTATTGTGTGAGCATGTGTGTCTGTGAGAAAGAGTACTTTTGAATGAAGAAACATTGTACAAAGAGTTGAGCGTTTGATCATAAAAATGAAAAGAAGTTATGTAATAGAAATTTTGTATTATTGGTATTTGGGGTTTTATTTTGAAAAAATGTACTCCGTGTACTTTTGAATATGTGCAAAATTTCCAGTATCCAAAATACAATGCAGTAAAACCTGTTTTAAGATGGAGAAAAAAAAAAAAAAAAAAGTTGGGATTGTCTGGGACTTGAACCCAGGTCCTCTTGCTCCATAGGCAGCTACATGAACCGCTACACTAAGGACAGCCATAGACAGCTGCCCACCAAGAAGAATTTTATAGGGACTTTGTCATTGTTAAAAGTGAAAGTAAACATAGTCTTCAAAAAATCGCCATAATTCCATAACCGTAGGTCGTATCTGAAAAATTCTTTCACTTTTGGATTCTGCAGACTTGTGGGAATTGAGGGAGGTATAACTTTTTATTCAAAAGTCTGGAATGACTGAGTACTAATTGCAGAAACGTAGAGTAACTTTCAAAGGCAGATTGCCAACTTCCTGTTGGAGTTAGCTCATGAGTGTCAGTGTATGATTTGTCGGGCTCAATCAGACCAACATTTTGGCATTTGTTTCATGTTTCTGTGACATTCCTACTGGCCGCTAGGGCAGATTTTGTGTGTTTTTTAGTACATAGGTGGCGCTACAGAGTCCATTTTAGCATGCAAGGGGTTAATTTTGATATTGTATGAAAGTGTTCACCAGTCATGACATACATGGCAAATTTGGTGAGTTTTGGAGCATGTTAAGGGGGTCAAATGGCAGTCTAAAGTGGAAAAAGTATGAAAAGAAACAAATTGTTATAAATCAATAACCGTACATCCTATCTCAAAAATTTTTGGATGTGAGAGTTGTGCTGAGTTCCGTGAACGCGTAGATATGTCACATGTGGGGAAAAACTCCAAAGTGAAAAATGAGTTCCAAACATCGCAACTTTGCAGGCTTGTAAAAAAGAAACTAAGACAGTTATGGAAAAGGTGTGAAATCGTTGTATTAAGGAGGGTTCACTCTATCTTTTGGCGCTATTTAGAAGTCAATACCACAAACGGTGTCATCGGAGTTAGTTTTAGAAATTTTATTTTGAAAGGCATATTGCGAAGTTCCTGTTGCAGATAGGTCATGAGTGTCAGTGGATGATTTGTAGAGCATGATCCAACAAAAATTTTGGCACTGGTTTCATGTCTGTACGACATTCCTACTGGCCACTAGGGCAGTTGCCGTTTTTTTCACATAGGTGGCGCTAGAGAGCCCATTTTGGCACCTATGGGGTTAATTTTTTCATTTTATCAAATTTTTCGCCAGGCCTGACATGTGTGCCAAATTTGGTGAGTTTTCGTGCATGTTCAGGGGGTCAAAATCCAGGTCAAAGTGGTGTGTGAATAATAATAATAATATAAAAACGAACGAAAAACAATAGGGCCTTGCTTGCAGGCAAGGCCTCTCACTGCGTGAGAGGGCCTTACCTTTCGGCTCGGTCCCTAATAAAAACGAACGAAAAACAATAGGGCCTTGCTTGCAGGCAAGGCCTCTCACTGCGTGAGAGGGCCTTTACCTTTCGGCTCGGTCCCTAATAAAAACGAACGAAAAACAATAGGGCCTTGCTTGCAGGCAAGGCCTCTCACTGTGTGAGAGGGCCTTACCTTTCGGCTCGGTCCCTAATAATAATATAAAAATGAACGAAAAACAATAGGGCCTTGCTTGCAGGCAAGGCCTCTCACTGTGTGAGAGGGCCTTACCTTTCGGCTCGGTCCCTAAAAACGAACGAATAACAATAGGGCCTTGCTTGCAGGCAAGGCCTCTCACTGTGTGAGAGGGCCTTACCTTTCGGCTCGGTCCCTAATAATAATATCATAACGAACGAATAACAATAGGGCCTTGCTTGCAGGCAAGGCCTCTCACTGTGTGAGAGGGCCTTACCTTTCGGCTCGGTCCCTAATTACTATCTGTCCTAGTAGGATTCCTAATCCTACTAAGACAGATAGTAATTTTAGTAAGACATTAGGATCTGAAGATTGGAATTCCAATCTTTCCTAGGAGAATTTGCAATCCTACTAGGACAGATTGTAATTCTATTTGGAAGTGGGATCTGAAGATTGGAATTTCAAATCCTACAAGACATTAGGATCTGAAGATTGGAATTCCAATCTGTCCTAGGAGAATTTGCAATCCTACTAGGACAGATTGTAATTCTATTTGGAAGTGGGATCTGAAGATTGGAAAAATATGGCAAAAAATATAAGAATTCTCTCAGGACAATCTCGAATTCTATTAGGAAAATGTCAGATTATATCAAAATGTATGGAAAATAGACTGAATCATTTCACAGCCAAAATTCCAGTCAATTTCAGCACAGGTAAGCATACAATTTCGCCATCACTATTCCAGCTGAATTATTTTCATATCTTTCATATCTATATCAGTGTAAGGAAAAACCTTTGTAGTATTACTTTTTTGAAATTTTGAAGTTAGCTATAGACTAAGTTCATTGTCACTATTGAGTAGTATGTAGCACCTTTAAGTATTAGAAAAAAACAACTGACAAAACCTCTATAGTATTACTTGTTTGAAATTTTGAAGTTAGTACTATAGACTAAGGTTATTGTCACTTGACTAGTGAGTAGTATGCAGCACATTTAAGTCTTAGAAAAAGTCTTTGAAGCTTAGCTATAGAATATGAGATTCCAAGTCTGTGTAAATTCTGAATAAAATCATGGTTTGTAAGAATATTGTTGTTTCTATAGAATATTTGATTCAAAGTCTGTGTAAATTCTGAATAAAATCATGGTTTGTAAGAATATTGTTGTTTCTTTTACTTTTAACCCTACCATCTAGACCAGGGGGCAGCAAAATGCCAATGCCAACTTTAACATCGTACATTTTCTGAATGGCTTGGCAACAATTAGATAATAATAAAATTGTATGTTGCCATGGCAACGGGTTGTTTACAGGTACGTTTTTCAAATTCTAACGATTTCTGAATACAAATGTGTCTCATTTACATACCAATGACAGTTACAAACGGCCATTGAATAAGGTTGGACCAGATAGGACAGCTGGCATCCTGGTTACAATGTGTATTGACCTAAGGGCCATATACTGTATCTAAGATATGAAAATAATTCAGCTGGAATGGTGATGGCGAAATCGTAGGACAGACTGAAATTCCAAAATTCCAATCTTCAGATCCCACTTCCAAATAGAATTACAATCTGTCCTAGTAGGATTGTAAATTCTCCTAGGACAGATTGGAATTCCAATCTTCAGATCCTAATGTCTTACTAAAATTACTATCTGTCCTAGTAGGATTAGGAATCCTACTAGGACAGATAGTAATTTTAGTTTGTCCTAGGACAAACTCCAATTACTATCTGTCCTAGTAGGGTTAGGAATCCTACTGGATTTCAATCTCTGCTGTGACATATATATATATTCGTCTTCTCGCCCACCTGGGTGGTATCTCCTTTAGGCTCAGGTCCTCTACCAGAGGCCTGGGAGCCTGAGGGTTCTGCGCAGGATCGTAGCTCTTCCTAGGATTGCGCTCTTTTGGACAGAGATCTCTGATGTAGTTCCTGGTATCTGCTGGAGCCATCCTCTCAGCTTGGGGGTCACTGCCCCTAGCGCCCCGATCACTATTGGTAACACTGTTGCCTTCACACCCCACATTTTCTCTGTCTCCTCTTTCAGCCCTTGGTATTTCTTGAGCTTCTCGTGCTCTTTCTTTCTGATGTTGCTATCACTTGGGATTGCTACATCTATCACTACCGCTGTCTTTCAGTGTTTATCCACCACCACTATGTCAGGCTGATTGGCCATCTTGTCACCATCTTGTCTGTCTGGATCTGGAAGTCCCACAGGATCTTGGCGTGTTTGTTCTCTGTCACCTTCGGGGGTGTCTCCCATCTGGACCCTGGGACCTCCAGTCCATACTCAATACAGATATTCCCTCTGCACTATGCCCGCGACCTGGTTATGCCGTTCCATGTATGCCTTGCCTGCCAGCATGCCTGCTGTGATGTGCTGGACTATCTCAGGGGCTTCTCTACACAGCCTACACCTGGGGTCTTGTCTGGTGTGGTAGACCCCGGTCTCTGTTGCTCTGGTGTTCAGGGCCTGTTCTTGTGCAGCCATGAGTAATGCCTCTGTGCTGTCTTTCAGTCCAGCTTTTCCCAGCCACTGGTATGTTTTCTTGATATCAGCCACTTCCTCAATTTCCCGGTGGTACATGCCATGCAAGGGCTTGTCCTTCCATGATAGCCCCTCAGGTTCCTCGTCCTTACTGGGCGTTTGTTGTCTGAGGCATTCACTTATTAGCTGGTCATTGGGGGCCATTTTCTTGACATATTCCTGGAGGTTTACTGTTTCGTCCTGGACAGTAATTTTGTCAGTTACTAGTCCTCGGCCCCCTTCCTTTCGCTTTGTGTACAGCCTCAGGATGCTGGACTTGTATGTATGGAGGGTTTCACCCTCCATACATGATAAGGAGCTTTCCTTACCATACAAATATATATATATATATATATATATATAGTAGAGATCGACCGATATGGGTTTTTCAGGGCCGATACCGATTATTAGTAGTTAGGGGGGGCCTATAACCGATATTTGGAGCCGATATTCATTTGCAGTAAAAGTGTAAAAATTGGCGTGAAAAATTTTGAATAATGCAAACACTGAACTTTGTTTAAATGCCTAAAGCATGTTTATTTAATCAAACAAATAGAAAATAACAGCTCCAGAAGTGCATGGATTTCCTAGACTCAGAAGCATCTCTTATAAAGTTGAATAAAAGCTTAAATAAATAGCTCCCTGAAATTTTTCCACAGTAAATAAAGTAAAATTTAAATATAACTATAATGACTTATCTTTGTTTTAAGTTCAAACACAACAAAAATACAGGGAGACTCTTGTAAACTCTTGGGCCACGTGCTGACATATGCTCAACTCATCATGCTTAATTTATTACAGCATTTGGGACGCCTTAGGTTGATTTCATAATTGAATTTTATATTTTACCATGCGATAGCAGGGACCCTGTCATTCAAAACTATGTTGCTACATTATTAATGATTAATATGACAAAAGCTACATAAAAAAGTGTAATAGTTGCTATGAGTGTAATTAAACTCCTGACAGAACACAGCCTTTAGGGCTTTAATGAGTTCACACAGGATTTATTCCACCATGTTCAGATAAATCACTTCTGAATTTTACTCTCTCTCATCTTCACTTTAATTTTCAGATCATAGGACTAGAAAGCTCACAGCAACATTAGTAGTTGTGAGTTGTAGAGTTCTTCATGTGACTTTAACGCAAACACACACTATTACATTACATACCAACACAGTCTCACCCCAAATAGTCAGAAATCGACGCATGCGGTCAGAGCCCCATAGCGGCACTATTGGAAGCAGGGGGTACCCCTTCCGCGTCGAAATCGCGGAAGGGATACCCTTCGCAGAAAGGGAAAGTTTTCTCGTGTGAGAAGCTCTGGAGTGAAAACACATGTGTCAAAGGTAAACGCAGAAAACTCTTCTGAAACTGTAATAAACATCCCTGTGCTCTACATCTCACAACTAATGTTTCAGAATAACGTCAGAGCAGAGTAAACATTAGCGGCAGCTCTGCTAACTCATATTACCTCCTGACATGTGTGTGAATTAGACAGCTGATAATATGGAGATGGAAACAGTCCATGATAGAAAAGCATGTGTGTGTGATTAAGAGAGAGCACCTAAAAAACTCAGTTCACTTGTTTTAGGGAAGCACGCTAAGGTGAAGTCTGATTAGCTTTTACCAGAACATTAGCTCATCAATCTGGCTCTAAACGCTCTGCAGACTATGTATTAGTAATGGAGAAAAATGTATGTAGAACACAGTCTCATTCCAAGTCAGTCCCAGTCTGTGTGTGTGAGGACAGCTTCCGCGTCAACCAATCAGAGGGCGCGGGGTGGATAGTGCAGGAGACAGTAAGCAGGAGAGAGAGAGAGAGAGAGAGAGAGAGAGAGGCGCGGCTGCATCTGAGCCGAAATAACCCAGTTTCAAATTGATTTCTTAATATCGGCCTGTCGGATTAAAAAAAAGGCAGATACGTCAAATTTCCAAATATCGGCGCCGATAATTGGTCGACCTCTAATATATATGTATAGTATGTGTGTGTATTAGGGATGGGAAGATTATCCGACACACCAACACGTGCAAGCATGATCCAAGTGCAGCGGCAGAGAAGTTGTGAGCGAATGAAAAGCTTGGAATGATATTGCAATGCATCTGTTATTGAATGTTTATATTGATAAAATTCAGTCTGTTCAATAGAATATAAAATATATATTATACTTGCATTTAAAAGTGTTACTATTTATTTGGGAAAAGATTTTCTTTCCTGAAGACCCACGTTAACGTGTGCCGTGGATACGCGGATGTGTAAACTGCACACTACAGTTTGAGCTCCGTGACAAGACATAGAAGGGAGGTGACAACATGTGGTTTCTTAATGTGTACTTTTTACTATATCAGCTACACTGAATACTGCCGTACATACCGGAGATACTTCCTTAAATAGTGACGTACATATCAAACAGTGCATCCCAGAATACCTTGCGCAGGTGTCTGTCAATGTGACAGAACCTTTTTCTGTATTACCTACATTACAAACACTATCTTGATTTGGCAAGGGAGCTAGAAGTTGAGTGTGAGAAACATGCAGAGAAACGACTTTGAAAACAAAGATTTAAAGGGGGCATCCTAACTTTTTCACGTGACTGTATGCAGGGTGTTGGGAGGGATGGGGAGGATTAACCCCCCCTCTGGTTTTTACATCCCTTCTTCTGCTGAATGAATTTCCTTCTCATGGGGGGGGGGGGGGGGGGGGGGTATGGACAACCCTGTCAATAATTCAACACCAATTGAAATAACAGGCAGGTTGTGACTGAGTTTTCTTACATGTATAGCCTACATTGCTGGCACTTACTTTCACCTGAAGAGAACTGTCAGCAGTGTCGGAATTCGCAAACTTCCATATGTACATAAATACATTGTATACCTTACCTATCTCTCCCTTTATACAGTACATCAGTGTCTCTCTCTCTGTGTCTCTCAAATGTCACTCACTAGTTCAAGACACTCTTGCTGCTGAGGTATTAGACATCCCTTTGCTCCTGAGTTTTGAGAATATAAATGCCATGGAGTCCGAGAAGACAATCTCCGCAAAGTGTCTTCTGCCAGCTCCACGCTCCCCTTGTCGATAGCAGAGTGCGAACGTGGATTTAGTGCTGTGAATCACATCCTCACTGATGAGTGCAACAGAATGAATGTGTCCACACTGAACAGTCTGCTCTTTCTAGCTGTTAATGGGCCAGACATGCATTCATTACTTGTTCAGAAGTTGGCAGAGATGTGGATAAAAGAAGGGCAAAACACTGCAGATGATGCACCAAGAGGAAAGCCGAAAAGGCCACATGAAGTCCAACATCAGAGCAAACTATTTACTTAGTCTAATTAGCCGAATTATTTTGACATGATGTGACGTCTTAATTAAGGGTTTTATGTTACATTTTACAGTCTGATTGAGTTGCCCGTTCGCCATAAATCCTCTACCATGTTCATGTGATCGGCCCTTATCCATGGTCCCGAAACTTTAATTAGGTCATCTCCCACATTGCAGATGTGGAGCATTGCAGAAAATTAAATGGTTCATGTATTTTTAGTTTGCATTCAAGATGAACGTTCACCTGTTCAACATGTAGTAGGGTCGACCGTTAACTTAAAAAAGAATGAGGTCTATTGATTGCTCATTTTTTCATGATAAAACACCCCCCTCTCTGTTTTTTGAACAAATCGCACCCTGACTGTATATGAGGCATGTGTTCTGCAATTGCACAAAAGCCACTTTGTGAAAAGTCATGGTTTTATTTGATAAATAAATACTTGAGCTCATTGAATTGCAGTGCGTATTTTTTTTTACCAGAATGAATGTGTTGAATCAGAATGTGCTTACTCGCTCTGTATCATCATTTGGATGTGAACTGCATCGTATCACGAGATGCCACATGTATCTTTAATATATCGGATCGGAAATGTTGTATTGAGATGTGTAACGTATCTGCCCCACAACTAAGATTCCAAACCCTAGTATATATGTGTGTGTGTGTGTGTGTGTGTGTGTGTGTGTGTGTGTGTGTGTGTGTGTCTGTGTGTGTGCATGTATGCGTATGTGTGTATGCATGCACATATATGTGTATGTGTGTGTGTAAGTGTGTGCAAGTGTATGTTCAGATTAAGCTCATATTCATTGCTTGCTGACATTCAGAATTTTTCTTGTGGATGTTTGACCGTAAACACATTCAATTAGGGATGGGAATTGATAAGAATTTAACGATTCCATTATCGATTTTGCTTATCGATCTGATTCCTTATCAATTCTCTTATGGATTCTCATTGGATGAGGGAATAAAAGAGTACAAACGGGTGTGTTTGCAATAACAGTCTTTTATATTTCCATCTCTGCACAGAAAATATACCATATACACTATGTACAAATAATAATAAAAGATAACGCTGGGCCCGGTTCGGGGGGGCAGCAGGCAGTGAAAGTGAAACTTAAGGCACTTTACTAATTCCTCTATTGCCACATTTCCACTATGTGGAACCAGTTCGACTCGGCTCGGCTCATCTCCCGTTTTTGTGCACCTCATTTCCTTTCCCCTACCTGCGGAAACTTGTACTTGAGGGGGTACAATGTTTGTTGCCCGCACTGGAACCGGAACTGGGCCTGGTGTTCACTCTGCCACTATATTCACAAGCGTCGCTAAGTAGCGTATCAAATATGTGACATTCCAGTAAATGAATCACATGCTGTGTGGACAAATGCTTGAGCATATTGAAGGGATTCCACCCTTTTGACGACATGGAAGCTTTGCAAGTGTTACAAGTGGACCTAGTGTAGTCTTTTTAAACCGTTTCTGCCTCAACACCATGTTGGCTACGTTCTGACCAAAACAATGCAGCGTACGCGTGACGTCATTGTGCATGCACAATGAAGGCGGAATCGATAAGCAGAATCTTTAAGCAGGCAGGCAAACGATTCCAAGTAATCGAGCTACTGGGATCCGGTTCTCAAAAAGAACCGGTTCTTGATTCCCATCCCTACATTCAATCTACTAAAAAGTTTTAGATCCCCTTTCCTCCTTTAAAACTTTATACCTCAAGTTCTTCTACAGTTTCATTTGTGATTTATGTAAACTGTTTATTGATTTAACTATTTTGCAGAACTTCAGGTTTGATGCTGTGTATTCTTTGTTTCTACATTTTTAAGTTTCTATAAATGAATAAATTCTTTATAATACCTGAAAACTAACATTAACGCTATATAAAACCCAACTAAATGATCTAAACAAAGTTTAAACTAAGAGTATTTATGCATGAAGTGACAAAATAAAAATAAGATTCAATAGAAAAGACACAGATGAATATTATTATTTTATTTTATTTATAATGGATGAATATGTAAAAGTCTAACAGTGTTGGTTCAATGCAGACTCACCTGGTTGGGTCCAGTGAAGACACAAACGGTGGATTCAATGGGACAGCCTCCGTTGTTCTCAGAGCAAGGGTTTCTGGGTAGGCATATGCTGCCGTCACTCACAAATTGGGGTTTGCAGGTGCATGTGACCTTTGACCCGTCAGAGGTGCACCGAGCGTTGACATCACAGTCACTTTCAGAGCAGGTTCCTGACAACAACAAGATCAACATCAGACTGAGACCTTTTCACAGGAGGTTAAGGTCAGAGTTCAACTGGATTCAATCAGGTCAGAGTTCAACTAGATTCAAGGAGGTCAGAGTTCAATTGAAATCAATAAAGTCAGAGTTCAACTGGATTCAATAAGGTCAGAGTTCAACTGGATTCAGTAAGGTCAGAGTTCAACTGGATTCAAGACAGTCAGAGTTCAACTGGATTCAATAAGGTCAGAGTTCAACTGGATTCAATTCTAGACAGATTCGACACTTATTACACATATTTGAACAGAGACGCACTTCAGTATCTTTCTTTGAACAAATATCTTTTAACATGTCCATCATAACTGATACATCCTCTGTGGTAGTTCCAAAAGAACCTCTCCTCCTATCCACATCGGCCCTGTGTTCTTATATGTTTGTGTTGTTATTTCATGGCATCTTAGACTATGTTCAGACAGCAGGTCTTAATGCACGATTTGGATTTTTGGGTGAAATCCGATTTTTTTGTGTTCTCGTTCATATTACACATTAAGCGCGACGTCTATCAGTTTTGAGTATGAACTGAATGTGACCCTGAAGTGTCCCGCATGTGTAAAAGAGGTCCCGATGTAATATGTGACCATGCAGGCACGCACTTTGTTTCCGGAAGTAAATATGGAGGGAAGCAGAATTGTGATGTAAAAGGTTGGATAAATGCAACCTGGCTGTTCAGACTTAAGTTGCATTGCAAAATATCA
The DNA here is from genome assembly GCF_902148855.1 of Sphaeramia orbicularis. NCBI lineage: Eukaryota > Metazoa > Chordata > Actinopteri > Kurtiformes > Apogonidae > Sphaeramia > Sphaeramia orbicularis. Next base: position 42,890,806 of record NC_043961.1, read on the forward strand.
GATACGTATCAGATTTAGGACTACATATGAAATTGGCCTGAGTCGGATTTGAAAAAATCTGACTTGTTCAAACTGTTCAACTTTAACAGATTGGATACAGGTCACATATGAGCAAAAAAACTGGATTTGGGCCACATTTGCCTGCAGCCTGAACGTAGCCTTAATGTGTTTCATGGATGTGCAGTTGAACCAGTTGATACTGATGAATACACACCATCTATGATGGGAAACCACCATGATCCAACATGGTCTGATGTGTGTTAAATGTGTGTCATTTACGTTTACAAGTGTCTGCTGTCGTCATGGTGAATCCAGGAAGACATTCACAGACAGAAGCATCTCCGAGTCCCTTACAGTAGGAATATGGAGGACAGGTACGACAACTGGAACTGACTGGAACAAATAATGCATACACACAATGCACCCAATACACATACACATACACACACAATATATATATATATATATATATATATATATATATATATATATATATATATATATATATATATGTACAATACGCAAACAATACAAACAGTCAATATACACACACACACACACAATACAAACACACAATATACAAAATGCTCGAACAGAATACACACGCAATACACACAGACAATACACACACATAACACACACACACACAGGTTTAATTCAACAAGTCTTGGTTTCATTCATATTATTAAACTTGTTTCTAAAACTACTGATGGATGTTTTTATTTATAATTCAAACTACTGAACTAATCACAGATCACTAGAAAACATCAAACAATCCTTCAAAATCATATACAAAATCATAATATTCATTGTTCAGAATAAACACACATTACAGAAATACACTCATGAACAAAATCTGAAGATCAAAAACAAAAAGACAAGAACTCCCATGTTTCAAAGGTGGAGAAAGAGACAAAAAGACAAAGTGACGAAAAGACAAAAAGATGAAAATGCCATAGGCAGTGCACTTGCCGGAGGCCTCTTAAAGACGACTTTGGCCTATATTTTCCCGCTTTACAACTTGATACTAGTCGTTTTTCTCTATCTGCAAAATTGAGGGAGTTACGGTAAAAAATTGGGTATTCAACAAAATTGGTACCAGATGAAAGGCCATATGTAGTCGCTTTTCCATTGTAGTCATGCGCAAAACTTTACTGATATTTACTGAATGTCAAAAAAACAGAAGTGCATAATGTCCGTTTTTCCATTAAATCACAAATGCGATCATTTGTTTATTTAGTATCGCGAGATGCAACAATAAGTCATTCCACAAACATGGCGACGAACATAAATATCATGTTGATTTACAGATATATTCATATTTCTATCACAGTTCTGGAATTCATAATTAGTAGTGATGGGACTTTTGGCTTTATAAAGGGAGCCGTTCAATCAGGAGCCGTTCACTGAAAAGAGCTGTTCAAAAGACTGGCTCCTTTATGTTTTTTGCATTATTTTGAAACACCAATGTTTTAATGACTAAATAGGCTACATGTGATGATTGACATTACATTTGAAATGTGTTTAATTGGCACGGCAGTAAATATTATCTTACTGTAAAAAAGAATAGTCAGTTCAAATGTGTGGGCTAAATACATGACATGAGAGGTGACATTAGGCAAATGCTGGAATTTGACCAAAAAAATCATAGTACTTTATGTGGACTACTCTGTAGCCTAGAAATGAAGAAGAAAATAAAACATTTTCTTATGAAATAACATTCTATTCTCCTCAAAACAAGAACAATAAATGTGTGTAAACATACGGAAAAAATTGCACAAAACACAACAGTGATTAATCACTACAATTACAGTACTTAAATACCTAAAAAACTGTAGTGCAAATAAAATACTTCAAGTAACATTGCAAAATACCTGATATCTCTAATGTAAATATCAAAATGATACCACATCAGGCGTTCTCTCACTTCTACTCTGTATATAAAGCCAAAGCCTCCCCACTGACGCTAAATTGACAGGCAAGAAACTCCCTCCTTAAAAAAAATAAAAATAAAAAAATGAACGGCTCTTTACAAAGACTCGGTTCCCATCATTCGTTTCAAAGAGCCGTTCAAAAGATTTGATTCATTCGTGAACGTCACATCACTAATAATTAGACTTCAAAGGCGAAGTAGGCGTCTTATTGAGGTGGTGGAGTGTCAAGCCCCTCACACCTGGAAGCGGCTATGAATGAGGCATTTTTGGGAAGTGATAGATGAAGATTTCACAGAGGAACTGTTAATTCAGAATTTCAGGATGACCTGGCAACTTTTGAGGTGCTGTGTGATGCACTGAGACCACTTGTAGCACCTGCTGAGCAGTGTCCAAGGCAGCCAGTTCCTGCCAATAAGATCGTTGCCAGTGCTGTTTACAAACTGGCCATCTGCAGCAGAGTACAGGGTAGTGGCTGAGACCTTTGGAGTTAGCAGAATGTTCACAGGTGTGTGTATGGTGTGTGCCAGGCTATATGCACAAAATTGATGAGGCAGTACATTAAATTGCCAGATGTAACCTTTTCCTCTTATAGCACCCTCTAGGTCCTGGTAAATGCTTGCATTTCTCTGATGTTTTGAGTCGAGAATGCTTGTTATCTCTCTATGACATACTAAATTCAAAAATGTTTCGGTTTCCTGGTATGTCCACACGTACCGTTTCATGTTTGCAACTCTTCTTCTTTGCTTGTTGTAACATCCGTCAACATCCAGTTTTTTGTTCACGTGGCTGTTGTTGTGAAAAAAGGTCTTTCCATGGCAGTTTTGCGTAATATATCAATTTCGCAATGCCCGAAAAACCACCTCTTACCAGCGCAAAAACTTTTAAATCAAAAAACAAGTTTTGGTGAAATTGTCGTTTTTCCTTTAGGCAAATTTGAATGCGCAAGTTATATTTGCGCAATTTGAAGGTAAATGGAAAAGCGTCTTGAGACTAGTGATTTGTCGCTACTACTATGTTAGTCGATACCTGCCATCATTTCACAGACATTTTGTGAATTTACACACAAGTGACATGCAAATTTTCAAACTTCTTGGTAGTTTTTGTCAGTTCAACTGGACTGGTTTAACCCTTTTGAAAATGTTTCGTCTCTCATCCAGGAGACTTCTTCAGTTCTAATAGCTACTGGGGGAAACTGGACTTATAAACCTGCAGGGGCAGTGATCTGTGTAGGTGTTAATCCATATGCTAATGAACTTAAGTGCTAGGGTTGTCGAGAAGGTGTGTCCCTGGGATAGGGTGGTTGGTGGGTATTGTGTGTGAGTTTCAGGGTTGTTGACGAGAGGGGTGGGTCCCTGTCCAAATCTTTCAAAGGGGGTTGTTTGGTTTCAGGTGAGTCCAGGTGTGGAAGGTTGTTGGTTGAAAACTGTTTGGGAATGTTATTTAAAATGGTGTTACAGGTTTTTGGGAAGGATTTTCCACTTTCACAAACACATTGACTCCTCTGTCAAACCATTTGTCTTCTCTGGCCAATATCCTGTATTGGTGCCCATGGTACAGTCCCTACCTCGGTTTTCGGGTCATGGTTTCATTTTGGTATGTGTTTTGTGAAGGCTCAGCCCTTCATTAGGGTAGTCACATGAGATCACGTTCATGATGTCGCATTGTTCTGTTTTGATTTCCTGTTTGGCTGATGTGAAGCACACAGAGCATGTGATTGAGCAATTCCTCTAAGTATAAGTCCTTGAATAATTTCTTTTTCACCTCTTGCCGCTGATGTTCTAAGCACCAAGTTAGTGAAAAAAGTAAGTGTGTGTTTTATGCTCGTAACATACGATCAGTATAGGTCTAATTTCTGTATGTGATTCCATTGGCCATGCTAGCTTAGGGCCATGGCCCAGTTGCGGGCATTAATATGCATAGTTGGGAGTTCGTTAATGAGCATTAACATATTACGGAGCCCTCTAGTGTTGTAATGCTTGTTATTCATTGTTGTGTTGGTGCGGGGATGGGTATAAAGTTCTAGGTCGTGTGTATATGTGGTAACCACGCTAGTTTATGTAACATCACTAGATGCCGTCCTTGTATTACCTTTCTCAAGTGAGTTATGGGTTTAGTTTATATGCTGTATGTATACAATGAAAGGGGTCATATTTTTTTGAAAAAGTTTGTCTGTTATTGGTTTGTTTTTTGTAAACAAACCAATAACCATAACGAAATATAAATATATGAATCTACATCTGTATAAGAACATCAAAGTAAAGGCTGCTGAGAGATTGGAGTCTTGTCTGCATTCTTGTCAACATTCTTGTCTGCATTCTTGCCTGCGTTCTGACCAACACACCATCGTGTTTACAGTTTGCCCCTAAACAAACTCACCCCCATTTATCGCCCGCAACAGTTCACATACCAAACCATTTCGGTATGCACCCGTTCGGTTTGGTGCACAGCTGTACCGAAATGGTACAGTATGTTGAGAAAACAAAAAAGTAACTAAAGACGTCGGTCGATGCGGAACTTTAAATCCTCGCAAGTTCCACATGGACATATTGAAGGAGCGCACATTGACCCGTAATACAAAATAGCAGCTGCCACAGGTTAAAAAAAGACAACAAAGATGATGTCAACCTGGAAGGAAGAGACCGAAGACCCTCCACTATCATTACAGTCCTGTTTGGGATCACTATGGGTTCAGCTGGAAGACAACTGCCTATGTCCGGATAGTTCTCAAACACTTACACTTTCTCTCTCTCTCTCTCTCTCTCTCTCACTCTGACACACACACACACACACATATAGACACACACGCACACACGCACACACTGTATAATAGAGGAATAGAACCCGGGAATTGGATGTTGAAAGTATGTAAAGTTTCACTTTTGTTTCACGCCAGTGTTAGTTATGCACCGTACCCCTACGTATATAACTGCCCCCCTCGGCTCCAACCAAAAAACCCCCTCTGTGTTTTTGACAAATCGCACCCTCCACGCATACACACACACATACAAATACACAAAGTGGCCTAAAGGCTTTGTTAGCTGTCCTAAAATAAATAATTAGGTTAATTTTGTTGTCAATGTTGCTCTTAAGTTTGTTAAAAGAGAATTCGACTTTGCCCTCGAGTTAATGTTGCACTTAATGTGGAATTTTTTTTGTTGTTATTTTAATGCAGAAGGTGAACTGACAGAACTGTGATTTGATTTTTGTTGTTTGTTCAAAACTACCTTTCTGGGAAAAGTGCAATACTAATGTTTAAAATACATTTAGTATTATTTTATTTCTATTTTTTATTTGATTTATAGATGCAGAATTATATTATTCCTGTTTTTCCATATTCTATTGTCTCCAAAATTTAGGGGAAAAATGTTCAAAAATTCATAATAAATGCATTTAAGACGTTTTAAGGGGTTTTCTTTCTTTCTGTACCAAACTGAAAAAAACTGAACCGTGGCTTTCAAAACCGAAACTATACTGAACTGAAAATTTTTTGTACTGTTACAGGCCTTTCTGTACTGAACAATATAACACTTTCTTTTCCTTGACTACTTATATACAGTAGTATAAAACAGGCACGTGGACACATAGGACCCAAAGGGTGCTTGAGCCCCTGCCCTTTTTGCCTCATTGAAAAAAGTGCCCTTTTAATTTTTTTAAATAAATAAATTCCCGGTCTACAAAGGGATGTAAAAGAAAATGGTGGTATAGAAACACCACAGTTATTTACCATACGCATTTCCTTGTCACACTACCATACGCATGTCACAGCATTGTATGTGTGTTGAGTCTAAAGCCACTTCTCTGTCCACTGTCTCTCATTGAGGGGCGGGGCTTCCCTGCACTGTGCACTCACATGCATGTTCAGAGAGAGAGAGAGAGAGAGACAAGAGGCTCTTCTATGGTGACCCATGCATTTATGGAGGGTTTTTTGGTTTCTCCTATGTATAAGTCCGTACGTTACTCACTGCGCTGCACGGCATAGACCACGTTGCTGTGCTTCTCCTTAGGTAATTTTTTCCTTGGGATGTAACAAAGCCGGTCTCAGGGTATTGGTGGGTTTGAAATATTCTGGAATATTGCGCTAGTTGAAAATCCTTCGTCATTTTTTAGAGACTTGCACTGTGTATGGAATGACAATGCCTTTTTCTGGCTTTTCCTCTGTGTTGTTGTTGAGTTTTTAGTTCCTTGGTTTGGCTTTAAAAAAGGCCCAGTTAGAATGACCACATGTCTTCAGTGTTTCTATATCCTGCTGTTCTTCCTTCTTCCCTTCAGCCTCTATAGGAATTTCTTTTGCTCTGTGGTTAAGGGTTCTAATGGCTCCCAGTTTGTGTTCCAGTGGGCAGTGAGAACCTCTACAGACATCATGCGACGCATTTTGGGACGGACACCCTATGACTGGTACAGGAACTTGAGCAGAAACCCAGGAAGATGGTAGAATTCAGAAGCCATCTGCACTTCAACCTGAGATGTAGACAACAAAGGATAATCCCCAACACCCTACAACTGCACTCCACTGTGGAGGATGTGGTACCAGTCATTTTTCTCTATCTGCAAAACTCAGTTATGATTGAAAATTGAGTATCTTGAAAATTATGACCTTGTGTTTGACCTTTCTAGGTTATGCAAGGTCAACAAAATTGGTACCAAATGAAAGGTCATATTCAACTTCCTATAAGTCGATACTACAAAGTTAGGAGCTTGAACCCTGGTCACACAAATTGCTCGTTTCAATAACTGCTTAATAAAAACCTTGTTTATTGAATAACTCTTGTACCAGCCATCCTTACTACTGCTACTCAGGTCTAACATAAATTGCAAGTGTGATCAAACACTTAGTTGTTTGTAGAGTCACTTTTCTTACTAGTGACTCAACATGCATGTAAGTATTCAAGTATAATTGATGTTTTTTGATAGGTCTGATACATGTGTATGGCTTCATCTTAAAATCTTCATGGTTCTGATGTGTGACTTACAACTGACCATCTAAAGAATAAAGATAAACATACATTGGTAAAGCAGACCTCAACAAAGGTAAGGCAAGGTAAATTCATTTATATAGCACCATTCATGCACAAGGCAATTCAAAGTGCTTTACAAAGGTATAAAACTACATTAAAATCATAAAGAATAAAACATTAAACAAAGTGAAAGTGCAGAAAAGATTAAATAAAAAAAATAAATAAATAAAGAAGGAAATTAAAACAGGAAGAAGTGATAGCTAAAACAAAAGCTAAAAACATTCTTTACTAAAAGTAAGAATGCAATGTTAAATCAATCAAGACAGTTAAAATGCAGGCAAGTCCTGGAGTCCTATAATGGTAAAACTTAAAAATGGTACATTGTCTATCATCTTACGAGTACAGTACAATTGAAGAATGAATGAACTTGTAAAGTTAGCACCTCTCATGTAAATAACCTACCCAAGCTAACACAAACCTTTCCCTTCAAAATTTTAGGCTTTTCAGAGTAAATGCAGTCCTTTCAGTAGTCAACCCCACTACTCAAAAGCATAACTGACAGAACAATAAATACAGCGGTACAACAACGGTTGTGTGTGGTTTATTTTGAGATTTGCCATGCAATAATGCACTCACTGTTGTCTGTCCCATAGAAGAACATGACAGCGCTTAGTTTGTTAGGAACTGTTCAGGCTTACATGAACCATGTGATCACCGGAGCGCTGACATCAAAGCGTGTCGTAACTGTCTTTATACAGCTCTGGTCAATAGGACTATGTTAATCAATATCTGCCATCATTTCATAGATATAAGCCATTTTGTGAATTTACACGACATACAAATTTTCAATTGTTATAACTCAGAAGTCGGAAGTGATAGAGGAAAACTAAAAGGCCGCTACATCCTACTTTTCAAAGCTGAACATTGTGGTAGAATTCGTATTCTTCTATCTTCAACAGTTCTGATTGGAAATTGAAAAAAAGTGCAAAAAATAGCAATATTTTATGCCATAACTCTGAAATGATAGAGAAAAACGAAATAATACATCATCTAATTTTTCACGCTTTATAACGTGGTACTCATTGTTTTTCTTGATCAGCAAAACTAAGAGAGTAATGGGCGAAAATTGAGTATCTTAAAAATCATGACCTTCTAATTGACCTTTCTAGGTCATCCAAGGTCAACAAAATTGGTACCAAATGAAAGGTCATATCTAACTTCCTACACATCGATAATACAAAGTTAGTCGATGCACATCTTAGTAAGATAGAAGCCGTTTTCTGAATATGCAGATTTGGTGCTTGACCTCAACTTTAGCCAGTATCTCAGCAATTTGATTAGAGACCATGGCAAATCATTTGGTCATGGTTTGATTTCAATGATGTTTGAAATGTGACCACTAGAGCACATACAGACAAACACACAGACAGATGAAACTGCCATAGGCAGAGCACTTGCCAGAGGGCTTTGAAAGAGAACTTTGGCACAGAGGTATTGCATGTTAAATTTTGGTGTGATCGGATGAATATTGGCAATATTACAGCCATTTGAAATTTCAGAAAACTGAGTTTAGCGACCCTATTGATATTTACACCGGGGTGCTAATGAGGGGGTGACTCTTATGACATCATTATGCATACCATCAGGTGCAGAAAAGAAAAATGCACAATTTGGCTTTGGTTTTAAGTTGATACAATGATTTTGACGGAAGTAATGGTGACATATCCATTTTTGAACTTTGGCCTATATCTCAGTTGTACTTTGGCATACTATTGGCAAAAACAAATCAGGTCGACTAAAGAATGTGGCAAATCATTTGGTCATGGTTTGATAATAATGATTGAAGAGTGACAACTACAGAGCATACAGACATACAAACTGACCAATATGCTTGCCCTCTGGCAAGCAACGAACGGACATACAAACTGACCAAGCAGTGCGCTTGCTGGAAGCCTTTGAAAGAGAACTTTGGTCTATGTTTTCATGCTTTATTTTCTGATACTAGTCGTTTTTCTCTATCTGCAAAATTGAGGGAGTTATGGTCAAAAATTGGGTATTTTGAAAATCATTACCTTGAGTTTGACCTTTCAAGGTCATCAAAGGTCAACAAAATTGGTACCAAGTGGAAGACCATATTCAACTTCCTATAAGTCAATAATACAAAGTTAGTTAATATCTGTCTTTGTTTTCAAGACAGAAACCATTTTGTGAATATGCAAATTAGGCACTTGAGCCCTGGTCACTTTAGATGCCAACTAACCAGTGGTGTAGTCTATGTGATACGCAGGTATACACCGTATAACCACTACAAAAGGTCCCAAATTTCCGTATAACCACTGAAAATGCACAAAGATACATATCGGTATGGTTTTGTGACATGACTTTCACTTTACCGTTCATAAATTCCACTTCTCTGTGTTACAAAGTGGATACTTTTGGACCATATGGGGCTTCCGTCAAGCATGATGTTACCTGACGTTTACTACTAAAGAAGCTGTCAAATTGTATGGCGTGAACAACTGGTCTAACACTAGCCAGTGAAGGACAGTGTTGAAAAAATGAAAAGAAAACAAAACTGCTGCTTCGGGGGACAGTACAGCTGTGCCTGCTGCTAACGCTAATATTACTGTAAGAGAGCCTGATGACTGTACCACAGCACCTTTACCTGACGGTAGAGAAGGGAAGCCTGCTGACACCATCATCCTACCTGGTAAATGTAAGTCGTGTATGTTGTTATAAAAACAGTAACCACTATTGTAACAGCAAGTGACTGGCACATTGAATTATATCGAACACTAGCTTACTGGTTGTTTGGTGGAAGTTAATGAGGTGTGGCTGCTGCTCTGTGTGTGTGTGTGTGTGTGTGTGTGTGTGTGTGTGTGTGTGTGTGTGTGTGTGTGTGTGTGTGTGTGTGTGTGTGCGTGCACGCATTGTAGATTAGAACTGGACCTGTCCATCCTTGTGGAGTGAGTCAGACAAGGGAATTCAAAAACAGACATCCTTGGTTAGAGTGGAGAAACGGAAAGTTTGGTAAATATTAGACAACAGATAAAGCTGGTAGAAACCATGTAAATGAACAAAGTTAATGCTACATTCAAATGTTAATATAGTTCATTCATAAAATTGTAAATAAAAATTAAATTAATTCATTGGACCTGTCCAGTGGTGCCACAGGGACACATTTCCTGTTCAATAGTCTCTGTGTTGAAAACTAAATAACTTATCTCCATGTTTAATACATGTATGAATAGGTCTGAGTACGTACTTTCACATGACATGTTGCACTTTACAGAAAGAAAATTTGGGTAAACATACTTAAAATTACTGAGTGTGACACGGGGACTCAAAATTAATATATATTTTTTCACCTTTCACAAACACATGTACAAAACATGCTGGTCTCAAAAGAAATGGATCCTAAATGATTAATAAGGCTTTAGCTATGATGTTGAAGTACAATTGTAATCAATATTGGATAAAAATATTGAAATTATAACTTTTTATGAACACTAATATGTTGTGACACAGGGACAGCAATTTGTACCTTTGTTCAGTAGTCAGAGTAAAAGACTTTGCTTTAACTAAAGCACTACAAATATGCTAATAAATTTTTATTTACATGCTGTAGTGTCAGTGCCACCCATTGGCGTAAGGAGAACTACATTGAGGAAACCGGATGTATAGAGGGGATTGCGGAAGCACGAGGCAAGCAATAAAAGTAAGTTAAATGCGGTCTGGACTCCGACTATTATTACATGCAAATATGCCGGTATAAGAACACTACATTTGGCAACAAGGATGCAAGAAGGTACAAAGTGTTACGGATTATCTCCAACAAAGAAGTAAAGAACCGCGGAAGAGTTTGGAAAAAGAAAAGGTGAGCGGAGCAAAGCTAACCCAGTGAGGAACGATATGGCTGTGAGTTTACCAGCGGTAGTGCCATTTGATGTACTCTCTGACCCAGGTACTGTTGGGGTGCGGTGGGAAAAATGGATTAATGGATTCAAACTTTACATCACAGCGTCAGGAATACGAGACCTTACGAGGAAGAGAGCTTTATTGTTGCACTTAACCGGCTCGAAAGTCCAGGATATATTCTCCACGCTAGATGGGACTGGAGATGATAGAGATTATGAACAGGCACTGGAAAAGTTAAATACATATTTCACACCGCAGAAAAATATTCCCTACGAGAGACATGTGTTTCGGCAAGCAGAGCAAGCACAGGGGGAATCCGTGGACAATTTTGTGAGCAGACTGAAAAAGTTGGCTGCTATGTGTGAATTTGGGGAAAACCGAGACGACTTCATTCATGATCAAGTGATTGACAAGTGCCATTCCAACGCGCTGTGGAGACGGCTGCTGCGAGAGAAGGATTTGACTCTCGACGGACTTCAGGACATAGCGAGGTCGATGGAAGCAGCAGACCAACAAGCAGCCAAGATGGAAAAGCTGACTATTAACGCAGTGGATAGCAGACCAAACAGCAGCACAAAGAACAGAATGGAAAAAGGAAGACAACGTTTTTCTAAATACAAAGACAAGTCTAACAATAAGAACTATACAGCAAAATGCTACAGATGCAGCCGCGAAGGACACAATGGCCGTGAATGCACCATCACGCAAGGTAAACAGTGCAACAAGTGTGGTAAAGAAGGGTATTTTGCTAAAGTATGCAAAACGAAAATGCTAAAAGTGAATCAAGTGACAAATAGGCCCTCAGCAACGACTAACAGGCATGACAGTGGAAATGATGATGATGACCGTGTTTTCACAGTCACAACTATACGAACTGAGATGTGTGATGAACATGATCAAGAACGCGTGTTCGCAGTTACTAACAGCTCTGATGACGGGGAATTGTCTGTAGTAATTAATAGCCAGCCTGTCAGAATGCTAACAGATTCTGGAGCTTCATGCAATATTGTGGACACAGAAACCTTCAGGTACATACAGGCGCAGTCAGACATATCTGTAGATCTGAAGCAGACTGATGAGAGTGTACCCTTTTGGGTCTAAGATACCACTTGCAGTTAAAGGCATTTTTGCAGCCAACATCAAAGCAGTTGATGGCTCTGAATCAGTTTGAGCCAACGTGATTGTAGTGAAGGATGCACCAGTGTGTGTGCTAGGGAGGAAGACAGCAATGGCATTAGGGCTCCTCCACATAGGACCCATAACACACATAAACACAATCCAAACAGAAGATACAGGAGCATTAAAGTCTGCACTGCAAGAGCAATACAAAGAATGTTTTGAAGGTCTGGGCAAACTCAAAGATTTTCAGTTAGCCAGAAGCAAGCAGACATAAACCACATAAACCTGTGTACTATGCCAGCTGTGCTTTAACTGATGTAGAGCGGCGTTACTCTCAGACAGAGAGAGAGGCGCTCACCATTGTGTGGGCATATAACAAATTTCATGTGTTTCTGTATGGCAAGGATTTTGTAATAGTCACAGACCATAAGCCACTTGAGACAATCTACTCCCCAAAGTCAAAACCACCAGCAAGAATTGAGTGATGGGCTTTGAGATTACAGCCATATACATTCAAGGTAACTTACAAACCTGGACCCCAGAACGCAGCTGACTTGTCACGGCTGACTGTCAACCCCCCTACAACCACTTCTCTGGATGACGACCACATTTATTGTGTAACTGCACTGGCGGTGCCAAACGCATTCAGTCCAAAAGAGCTGGAAGACATGTCAGCCAAGGACCCTGTACTGACCACTCTGAGAGAGAGTATAAAAAGTGGAAACTGGAGTAAAAGTGATGCTGCATACAAGCAGATACAAACAGAACTGTCGACTACTGGAAAGATGGTGTTACAAGGCACCCGTATAGTCATGCCACAAGCTGCACGAAAATGCACCCTGTTGTTGGGTCACGAGGGCCATCAAGGAATTGTAAAAATAAAAAAACAAAGACTGAGAACAAAGGTGTGGTGGCCAGGAATAGATCAAGATGCAGAGATGATGATGAAATCCTGTCACGCATGCCAACTATATGGACCACCACCACCTCAAGTTCCTACAGTTAGAAAAGAACTTCCAGCGCGGCCGTGGCAAACACTTGCCATTGATTTATGTGGTCCATTTCCATCGGGAGAACATCTCCTTGTAACAACAGACTATTATTCCAGATGGGTGGAGGTGTCTGTGTTTCAAAGTATCACATCAGCAAACATAATCAAGGCTTTGAGACAATTTTTTTCGGTTCACAGGCTCCCAGAATGCCTTGTAACAGACAATGGTACTCCTCTCATTGCAAGTGAATTTCAAGCATATCTGAAAGAAAACAGTATAACACACAGACGCATTACTCCATACTGGCCTCAAGCGAACGGAGAGGTTGAACGACAAAACAAAACACTCTGCAAAGCCATTCGAACAGCGCATGCAGCTGGAAAAGACTGGCGTATTGAACTGCAGACATTTCTCATGGTTTACAGAAGTACTCCACAGTGTACCACTGGATGTAGTCCTGCAGAGATGTTGTTCAAACGCCAAACCAGGACCAAAATGCCTGAGCTTTCTGGTGCTCAGCCTACAGATGGACTTGATGACTCTGCAGTCCGCTCCACTGATGCTGTGAAAAAGGAGAAGGGCAGAGTGGATGCTAACAGAACCAGAAGAGCGACTGACAGCAGAATCCAGCAGGGCAACATGGTTCTGCTCCAGCAACCCAAACGAAACAAACTGTCTACGACATATGAGTGGGATCCATACACAGTCATGGACAGAAAAGGGAAATCTGTTGTCCTTCATAGGGATGGCAGGCAGATCATGCAACATGTGTCATTTGTGAAACTTTGGATACAGCCACAGTTTGGACTTGGGACTACACAAACTGGTGCTGAGTGTAAGGAGTCACACAGCCAACCAGTTACAACTGAAGTGTTTGACAGTGAGGCACATTGTCATCATCATCCTCAACGAGCCAGACAGCAACCTGCTAGTCTGAGAGACTATATAACTTAGTGAGACATTGCCATAAAGGAGCAGAATAACCTCCAGCTTTGTCTAAATGGCAGGGCAGTCTACCCCTAGCCATTCTAGGAAGTTAAGGTTCTTGTTTGTGAAAAAGAGTTCCAGATAAAACTGTCACTGTAAACTTTGTTCATAACAATGATATTCAGTAGTGTTGAGACATTAGTTATGGAAAAATGAGTTTTAAGGAGTAAAGTTATATGAGTAATGGGAGACATTTACGTTACACAAGTAAAACAGGATTATATTCCGAATGTTGAGTATTGATATGATTTAGCATCCAAGAAAAGGAGGGATGTAGTGTCAGTGCCACCTATTGGCGTAAGGAGAACTACATTGAGGAAACCGGATGTATAGAGGGGATTGCAGAAGCACGAGGCAAGCAATAAAAGTAAGTTAAATGCGATCTGGACTCCGAGTATTATTACATGCAAATATGCCGGTATAAGAATACTACACATGCATAATCCAACTGTAGTGATATATAATAGCAGAGCATATTTAACTAATAATTGGACTGGACCGAACCTTGCTATATTATTGTACTGTTGAATTGTTAGTTCCTTCAGATTCACAGACTTACAATATCACTGATACAAGCAAGAACAAATATTATTAAAGTTAATAGTGCATTTACAAATTTTAGTCCTTTTTAGGTTAATTTTGTAATGATTATATCTTTCTTTTTTTTCTACAAGTGATAATGAAATTTTGTAAACACTTCAATAAAATAGAGTTCTTAAGTCAAAAATGAGCCTATTTGAGAAATGATAGGTGAAACTTCAATTTATGACACTGATGTTCACTTTTGCTTGATCTGCCCCCATTGGCATCTTAATGGTCCATTAATTAAGACACCATGTACACCATTGTATAATTGATATGTTAGATAATATAATAACATAATTCGAGCCCTTGAAAGAGTGGAATTTTTGCCTCCTTTTGTTTATTTTTCATGCATTTTCTTAGCCATGGCTGAAGATTGTACCCAGTTCACTAATAGGTTTTGACCCTGTTCAGCAGGTCTTAATGCTAACATAGAAACAAAAAAGACAACTTGTGTTACACCTAAAGTTAATTACTGATGTCTTTGTTTACCTCCAGGTTATATTATTTATTCATTCGTTTTTCTTGATTTGAAACATCTTTGTCTTTTCTTGTCACGGGCTGTTGAATAGTTAATGAAAGTCCAGCTGCTAATGACAGTTACACATCTTGTCTTGCTTACAATACATTTACATTTAGATAATACATAACCAGTCTTTCATGATCTCACTTAAGTGTGGATGTATACTTTATGGATTAATGAGCATGGGGGTTCTTGTGTGGGGCTGTTTTGGAGCAGCTGCTGCTCTGGGAGGGGTGCTGTGGTACAGATGTTGCTCCAGGACAGGGGTGTATGAGGCTGGGAGGGGAAAAATCAGAGTATACCCACTAGAATAAACTAGACTACACCACTGCAACTAACTCAAAGTATATATATATGCATGTGACAAATGAGGTAGGCAATAGATAGAGAATTGAATTTCCAATAATTTGGCATTAGTTTGAAATCACTATGACGAACAGAAGTTATTCAACGATAAACAAATTTTATATGTGTTACCAAAGCAACCAAAAGCCACGCAACCTAGAGTTGCGAAATTTGGGATATGAGGAGGGACTTGCACAGAGAGGCTGCATATTAAATTTTGGTATGATAAGATGAATATTGGCAATATTACAGCAATTTCAAATTTCAGAAAACTGAGTTTACTAACCCCCTGATATTTACCCCGGGGTGCTAGTGAGGGCGTGACCCTTATGATGTCATAATGCATTCCATCAGATGTGGAATAGAAAAATGCACAATTTGGCTTTGGTTTCAAGTTGATATCATGATTTTGACAGATGTTATGGCAAAATATCCATTTTTGAACTTTGGCCAATATCTCAGCTGTACTCTGGCCTACTATTAGCAAAAACTTATCAAGTCGACTATCGACTATGTATTTTAAAACATTTCGCCGTAGTCTACATAAACTGTAAATGCTATGCTTGGGTCTGAATTCTTCATTAATTGAACTTGGTCCATCTTCAACCCTATTCCTGATTAATGACATAAGAAAAGTCATTTTGAGCACTGGCCCTTTAAATGCAAATGAGCCACTTCATGCCCCACCCCCTCCAGGTTGTTGGCTGTGCTGCTCTGTCCTGTTCAGCCACTTTGTTAGTTACCTCTGCCAAGGAGGTTATGTTTTTGCCAGCGTTGGTTTGTCTGTCTGTCTGTTTGTCTGTGTGCAAGATAACTCAAAAAGTTATGGATGGATTTGGATGAAAATTTCAGGAAATGTTGATACTGGCACAAGGATTTAATTTTGATGGTGATGGGGGGTGGGGGAGGTGGGGGGGGGGCATGGGGGGCCACTGATCTGCCTTGGCAGAGGTCTGCGCTCTCTGAGTGCTTTTCTAGTTTTATTAATGAGGCCATAGTTGTTTTCAAAAAGTTTTGACATGTTTTTAGTTAGGTTTATTCCTAAATATTTAATTTTGGGTGAGTTCCATTTAAAATTATATTTCCCGGGGAGTAGAATTAAATGTGAGGGTTTGCATTTTTTTAATATTTAGCTTATATAAATATATATATATATATATATATATATATATATATATATATATATATATTTTTTTTTTTTTTTTTTTTTTTTTTTTTTT
Organism: Sphaeramia orbicularis; assembly: GCF_902148855.1. NCBI lineage: Eukaryota > Metazoa > Chordata > Actinopteri > Kurtiformes > Apogonidae > Sphaeramia > Sphaeramia orbicularis. The sequence continues at coordinate 42,907,381 of NC_043961.1, forward strand.
AGCAGGGACATCAATTTAAGGATGCTTGAGTCAGGGTTTGTAATAAAAAGCAGAACATCATCTGCAAACATACAAGTCTTGTGTTCTTCTCCAATGATCATAATCCCTTTTATCTCAGAGTCCTCTCTAATTGCTTGAGCCAAAGGTTCAATAAATAATGCAAATAGGGTCGGACTTAGGGGACAGCCTTGGCGTGTCCCTCTTTCCAAATAAATAGTTTGCGATAGGTGTCCATTAACCCTGATCCTGGCTGTTGGAGAAAAGTATAATGCTCTAATTAATAAAACTATCTTTGAAGCCAAATCTTGCAAATACCCTGTATAGATATTCCCAACCTACCAAGTCAAATGTCTTTTCGGTGTGCAGGTTGACCAACATTGTGCTGATGTTTTCTAATGTAATATGATTCACCATTTGTAATGGTCTTCTTAAATTATCCTGTGTCTGTCTATTTAATACAAAGCCTGTTTGATCTAAATCTAACAGTGCTTGGACAATGGATTCCAGGCTCTTAGATAAGATTGAAGCAAATAATTTATAGTCTACATTCAAGACTGATATTGGTCTGAATGAGCTGCATTCTTTTTTATCTTTACCTTCTTTTGGGATGTTAGAGATAATCATTCCATGATTGGGGGGCTTCCCCTCTTCTCAGTGTATGACTAAAACAGTTAAGCAGCACAAGTCGTATTTGAAGTTTAAATGTTTTATACCATTCCTTATTAGCTTTCAATCTTGAAATGGCTTTATTCAGTTCTTCTGCTATTATCTCAGCCATGATTTCTTCATTCTGTTGTTCTCCTATAGAGAAGTGAACTTAGAAAAGTCTCTATTATTGTAATATCTGCCATGACCGGTTGGGTATTTAATAACCTTTGTTTAAACTCGGAGATATATTGAGGATGTAATCTCATTTACAATATAGCTGAGACAAAACAAAACAATTGAAACATACAATGGACATATTAGAAATACCAAAAAGTAGAAGTGACAAAGACGAATTAAAAACAAAGAACTCTACATAAACACAGGAGCAGCTGGAGGTAAAATAAGATGGAATTATGAATTTAAAACACAAAATATTTTAAACATATAATGCCATATCAGAAGTACCAGAAAGTAAAAGTGATAAAGATTAACTAAGAGCAAAGACACCTACTTTAAAACAGGAGCAGCTGGAGGTAAAATAAGAAGTGATTAAGGATTTAAATTTTCCTAATGATAAAAAAAAGTGGTAAGTTTCAGATGGTTTTGGAGAGTGTTCCCGGTTTCAGGTGCACAGTAAGAAAACGGGACTTTCCAAATTCAGTACAAACAGAAGGAATCTGCAGTGTGAGCCAGTCTACTGAGCGAGTGTGATATTGACTTATATTAAAAGATACCAAAAAAAAATAATATAAGATGGTAAAGGATCAGTGGGGGCTTTAAAAACAAACAAAATCCAATGTCTGTCATGTTTGTTGGATAGAGAGGGCCATTCAACTTTAGAATAAAGGCTGCAATGGTGAGTGTTATAGCTGTCATTTGTAATAAATCTTAGGGCTGAATGATAAACAGTGTCAACGGAATGTAGGGCTGTAGCTGGTGCATGCCTGTATAAAATGTCTCCGTAATCCAGAACTGACAAAAAAGTAGCCTTAACAAGTTTTTTCCTACAAAAGTTGGGAGAAAGGGGAAAGGACGATTTGTTTCTATATATATATAAAAAAGCCCACCTTTTGTCTCAGTTTAGTTACTAGGTATGATACTTAAAAGTAATTTTGTCGTCGATCCAAATCCCAAGATACATGTATTCACAGACTCTTTCAATAGTTGTACCATTACTAGTTGAGATAATTTGATTTTCGTCATTGATATTTTTTGATTTAGCGAAAAGCATAAATTTTGTTTTACTTGCACTAAGAACCACTTTATGATTATTGAGAGCAGCTTGTTAGTCAGTGAAAGAGTGCTGAAAAATTTTAATCGCAGAATGTACGGAGTCAGAAATACAATACAAAATAATGTCATCTGCATAAAGATGAATGTTGCAGCCAGTGACAGTAGGTACAATGTCATTAATATATAGGGAATATAAAACAGGTCCAAGGATGGATCCTTGAGGTACACCCTTTGTAACCTGAATGAAGTCTGATTTGACATTACCCAGAGTCACACATTGCTGTCTGTCTGTAAGATAACTTGGAAACCATTTGAAAGTGATCTTATCAAATCCAATACTAAGAAGTTTATTTAAAATAAGTTAATGGTCAACTGTATCAAAAGCCTTTGAGAGGTCAATAAAAAGAGTTGGACAGTGTTTCTTTTTGTCTAATGCCAAGATAATATCATTTAAAACAAGCGTTGCAGCAGTAATTGTGCTAGGCTTTTCTCGAAAGCCAGATTGGTGAGAACTTAAAACAGAGTAGTCTGAGATAAATTTTTGGAGTTGAGTATTTACCAGTGATTCCAATATTTTTCCAAGACTGGATAATTTGGATATAGGTCTATGGATGTTAAGGTCAGTTGTTCCACCGCCTTTATGTAAGGGGGTTACTAATGCAGTTTTCCAGACTCTAGGAACTGTACCAGGTAAAATAGAAAGGTTAAAAATGTGTGTTATGTAATTTACTATAAATGGAGCTGCTAGTTTAAGGAAGTATTGATTGAGTTTGTCATCACCAACTGATTTCTTTGTGTCTATAGCTTGTAGTGCATTGGCCACATCACCAGGAGAGAACAGCAGGAGAGTGAAACAGGGGTTTGGTAACATGTTGATGGCAAAATCAGTGTCAGGCAGGAGGGGTCCTGTATAAGTATGGTCAAATAAGTGACCAGCAGATGCAAAATGGTGATTGACAGCAGCACATATTTCTACCTGATCTGAGAGTGAGCATCCATCCGGTGTAGTGATAGTGGGGGATGAAGGGGAAGACTTATATTTAACAGAATTTACTGCCCTCTAGAGTTTTGCTGGATTTGAATAGGCTTTGGGAATCAAATTTATGTAATGATCAGACTTGGCCTTTCTTATAGCAGCTGTACATTTATTTCTAAGCTGCCTAAGTGCAAGCCAGTGGCCCGGGTCTCCAGTACACCTAGCCAGCATCCAGGCATTATTTCTTTTTTGAGTAGAGAAGAGGTTTCTGATGAAAACCAGGGACTAGACCCATTCTGAATTCTATATTTTTTTAAAAGGGGCCTGTTTATCAACTATTGAATTAAAAGATTTAGAAAAGTGGTTAAGGGCTTGAGCCACATCAGGGATTTCAACCGTGTCATGAATATCACTATTCAACAGATCAGTTAAGAAGGCCTACTCACTGAAATGTTTCAGGTTCCATTTAGACACCAAGCGTGGACCTAATTTTTTCATTTTTGTAGTTCTAATACAAGCTATTGGGCAATGATCACTAAAACCAAGTTCAAATTCACCAGAGTTGAAAATTTTCTCTCTTCAGTTTGTTAAGATTAAGTCAATCAGGGATGACTTTGAGGGCTCTTTTAAATTTGTCTGGTGGGATCAGCAACTACCTGTGAGAGATTTATGTTTGTACATATCTCTTAAATGATCAGAAGCAGAGTTCAATCAGTTTAAGTTAAAATCACCCAATACAATCAACTCTGACTTTATGTATGGAGCTAACAGATTGGCTAACTTATCAATAGCTTAAGAAGGAGCAGATGGAGGTCTGTATATGCTCACCACAGTAATGACACTATTTTTAGCAATAAATTTTGTTTTACCTGCATTAAGAACCACTTTATGATAACTGAGAGCAGCTTGTTAGTCAGTGAAAGAGTGCTGAAAAAAATATAATTGCAGAATGTACAGAGTCTGAAATGCAATATAAAATAGTGTCATCTGCATAAAGATGAATGTTGCAGCCAGTGACAGTAGGTACAATGTCATTAATATATAGGGAATATAAAACAGGTCCAAGGATGGATCCTTGAGGTACACCCTTTGTAACCTGAATGAAGTCTGATTTGACATTACCCAGAGTCACACATTGCTGTCTGTCTGTAAGATAACTTGGAAACCATTTAAAAGCGATCTTATCAAATCCAATAAAATAAGTTTATGGTCAACTGTATCAAAAGCCTTTGAGAGGTCAATAAAAAGAGTTGGACAGTGTTTCTTTTTGTCTAACGCCAGGATAATATCATTTAAAACAAGCATTGCAGCAGTAATTGTGCTATGCTTTTCTCGAAAGCCACTCTTAAAGCTAAAAACTCAAAACACATCTCCATCGTGGCAGCATTAAGAACAGTGCAATTAAAACAAGCTTTTATATACATAGCCACACCTCCCCCTCTTGAATTTCTACCAATTCTAAAACGGTTAAAAACATTCAAGGCTATCTCAGAGTCATTCACAGTGCATTTCAACCAAATTTCAGATAAAACCACAATATCAGGATCTGTCTGTGTCACCAGGATTTTCAGATGATAGAGTTTGTCTTGCTGAATAATGCTCCTGATATTTCAGTGTATAAAACCTAAGACGTTCCAATTCTTAAACCCTGTTAGATTAAGTTTAGGGTGTGAAGCAGAGTTTGATCTTGAATGAGCAGTGAGATTAGAGCTGTGGACTCGTTTTGGAAGATTAACCAATTCATAGTGGCCTGTTTGAGTGAGAAGTTGTGTTGATGCCTGAAGTGAGTGATAGGGGGCACTGTCATTTATAGATCTTTATAATGTAGTTCAAAAGCCTGTTGAATATTCTCCGATTCACTGCAAACCTTTTGTGTCTTGGGGTTTCTAATCTTATAAATTGTTTGTTCAATTTAGGTAGACTGGCGATAGTGTGGAGCTTTTTACCCTCAGGTGTTTCACTCGCCAGCAACAGCCTTCTCCCACGTTGTTAATCTTCATTTGCTTTGGCAGTGCAGTCTGGATCCTTAATGTTTTCCATAAGGAATCCTCTCTTCTTCAGGTCTTTGACCGCCTCTGCTGTGTTCTCCTAGATCTGGGGGCCGCAGTCAAAAAATACTTAAGTGTAGCTGGATGTGGCATTTGGAAACTGATTCCTTTGGCCTTTCTTTTCTTCACTATCTCTGGAGGGTAATCTTGATTGAAGTAAATTCTTTTCCCCTTGTAACGAACATCCTTCTTTCTCCACACAATGCAGTACCTGTTCTTTCACTCTGAACTCGAGGAAGCAAATTACCAATCATCTAGGCAGTGCATCTTCTGGAGGCTTTGGGGCAAGCGCTCAGAAGCAGCACTGAATTCCAAGGTCCACGTCCGCAACCGGCTGCCCAACTTCGGATTTTATTATCTTTGTTACAAAATCCAATCGACTGGACCCCTCTGATTCCTCCAGTGCTCTGTATATATGGAGATTGTTCCAGCATGAGCGTGCTTCTAGCTTGGTTAGCTTTGTCTGCAGAGCCTCTTGGTTCTCTCACACCTGGGTACTCAATTCACTTTTAAGATCTGACTTGAGCGCACAAATCTCGTTATAGATGGCCTGCATGACGTCCTCATCAGCATCACCATTGTTCTCATAGCGTTCCACCTGGCTGTATCTTTCTTTGACTGTCTCTCCTCTATCACTCTATTCTGAAGAACGCATCTCACCCATTGCACCATCTTGAGGTGTTCAGAGAGAGCACCTTCAGCCACAGACTGATCCCCCCTCGGTCCAAGACTGAACGCAGTAGGAGGTCCTTCCTGCCGGCTGCTATTACACTTTTTAATATCGCTGTGTGATGAATTATTATTGTATGCTGTGCATACTTAGGTGTGTTAGGTGTTTTCAGGTTATTGTATTATATACATTACTTGTATTGTACATATATATATATATAGATATATATATAGATATATATATCTTTTATTCTGTTTATTATTTATTTGTTCCATTGATGACTGTTTGTGGGATGTTCCTGCGATGGGTCAGAGTGTTTTTCTTCTTGTACTGCTGCTGTTGTAACAAAGCAATTTCCTGCAAAGGATCAATAAAGTATCTATCTATCTATCTATCTATCTATCTATCTATCTATCTATCTATCTATCTATCTATCTATCTATCTATCTATCTATCTATCTATCTATCTATCTATCTATCTATCTATCACGAGCCTTGAGCCTTGTTTACATGTGTCTTTTTCTGTTCATCCCCTTCCATGCTAAGTTTCAGTACAGTTTTTTTTTTTTTTTTATCTTAATGTCCTTCAGAGGGGATAAATATCAAACTTGTTGGGAGCGGGGCTTTTAAGCTGCCATTCGCTTCGGTGCCACCAGAAATCCCGGCCCGTCTGAACCTTCTGAGCAACAGTTTGTTTGACTTCAGACAGATTTGAATCAACTCAAACTCTGGTCTTTTTGTCTCTTTGTCCAATTTGTTTTTTTTTTTAAATATTTTTAGTTTTATTCATAACCTGGTTCCATCCACATAATCCACCTATGTATCGACCTTTAACAACCAACAAAAACAATGTGAAGTCAACTATGAAGTAACAACAAAGCAAAGTGTTTGTGATTAAACTGGTTTAAGGTTGAATTATAAACGATGAGTTTATTAATGACATGTAGAATATGTGTGAAATATATGATATGATAAAGTCGTTATTTAATATTCCAGTTTTCCCACTGGAGCCTGATTTACTGAAATGTGTTTGAACCTTCAGGTGAAACATGTTCATCTACTGAAGCATTAGTTAATGTTGAAGAACCATGTGTTTAAGTTCAATAAACCAATATGAGGCTGTCATCGACGGTTTGGACCCGGTTTAATCCATCGGTCAAAGCCTGTGTCTGACCTGCTGTGAACACGTGTTTGATGTCGACATGTTGAATGTTAAAGGACAGAGACACTGTACAAACATGTCCATGAATGGAAACAGGCATAATAACTAACACATACCGCAACTACACTAATCACTTTATATTTAATTAAAATAGCTGACAAGTACAGCTGCACTCGTTACTGAACATAACACCTGTACATTCTGCACATATTTTATTGATATTGGACTAATTTTTTTGTGTGTGTGTTTTTTATTTGATTGATTTTACATTTCTATTCTTTGCTGCTTTTATTATTGCTTTCTTTGGAACTTCAATCAGAACTTTACATAACATAAAAACAAAATTTCATTGCACTGTACAGTTGTATTGTTGTAATGACAATAAAGCGTATTCTATTCTATTCTATTCTATTCTACTCTATTCCATATTATTCTATTTGTCATAGAAAACGTCATAGTCCTTTACTATTTGTCATAGGAACAATGTCATTGTCGATATCTGAAGTGTTTGTTTTGACCATAAACATTTAAAACAACAGTTAATGCCATTTCTTAAGTAAATTAAATGTTCTTAATTCAAACGTTGGTGATAATTAAGTGGTTACGCTTTTCATATTTTACCTTTGACATTATTGTGAGTTTAATAAATGTTTGTCATTATTCACTGTTTACAAAGGTTTACAAAGTCCACTTTATTAAATTTTTGTTTATTTCTTCACTTAAAACCTTTAGTAGAAAAGTACTGATGCAATAATTTGTACTGAGTTGAGGAAGTTATTAAAATAGTAACTGTGTAACTGTAGAATAAACAGAAAAACTAAATGTTTTAATGTTGGTGTGTCATTAATGTTGGTGATGAATAAAAATCAAAGGTGATTATTACCTTGATCACAGCGCTCCCCGGTGTACGGAGCCTGACACCAACACTGTCCGTCACCATCTGGGCCTTTATTACACACTCCATGAACACAGTCGCACTCTGCAAACACACACACACCAGGTTTTCATTGGACACTCAGCATTTGACCTCCATCACATGTTGAACCCACCTTTGTCACAGTTGGATCCGAAGGCATTTGGATTCTTACATTCCTGACATGCAAAACCAGAGAAATTCTCCTGAACACAAACCAAGAGAAAGACGTTAAACCACATCAGAGGTTTGAGCTACAGACACACACTTATGGACTGGAACCGATTCCACTGGGCCGGTCCCTCTATATGGCAAACATGTATTCAATATGAAGACCATGGTTAAATATGCTGATGAAAACCAAAGCTAAAACCAGCAACTCATGAAACCTACTAACAAAAACATAACATGTAAAAAATGTGAACAATTAATACCATCAATAATGTAGCACCAATGCATCATAGGGGCATCATTTCTAATGAAAGAGTTTTGCAAAATGTGGGACCTTTATAAAAACAAACACTAAAATGAAAACGTCTTCAAAATAAAGCCCAAAGTACTTGTAGTTTCCAACAAAGAAACAAAAGTAAAATTACAACTAAAAGTATTTTAGTTTAAGTTTTAAAGCAGTTGAATGAATATGTCCAAACATTAACAGGTAAATACTGACATCACAGATGCAGGTTCCATTGCCATGGTCACCATCCATACAGTTTCCATGGGAGTTACAGATGTTTCCTGACCAACGTGGACAAGCTGCAAACGATAGAAACGTGTGTTGAAACCGACACAAACTTCAGACTACATCAGACTGAAATACATAAAAATATACATCCGACTGAAATACATAAACATATGCATCAGAAGGAAATATATTCTGGGTCACTGGCAATCTCTAAACCCAATTTGGTATGAATTCAATCCCTAGTTTTGCTGCTCTACAGACAATTGAAATTTCACCCATTATAAGTAAATGGGGAGAAAAAGATTAAAAAAAAAAAAAAAAAAAAAAAAAAAATTGAACTTTGACCTACTATTCCCAAAATACAATCAGATCTATTCTGCATCACTGGCAATCTATAAACCCAATTTGGTATGAATTGAAGCAGTTGTTTTGCTGCCAGAATGTTAACAAACAAACATAAAAAAAAAAACAAATGGTGCCAGGCACAACAAACCCCATCCCTTGCACATATTGTGGCTTATTTTGTCATTGATCCAGCTGATGTCATCATGTCTGTGTGTGTGCTGATGTCAGCATAGCAATTGCCTCTATATATTATCAAGTTTGAAGTAAATTAAAACAAAATTAATGTTTTTTATAGACATTTGAAATTTAACCCATTATAAGTAAATGAGAGAAGAAAAAAGATTTTAAAAATTCATAAAAAATGTGAACTTCGACTTACTTTTCCCAAAACGTAACCACATCTATTCTGGATCACTGGCAATCTATAGACCCAATTTGGTTTGAATTCAACCAATACTTTTGCTGCTAGAGACATGTGAAATTTTGCCCATTATAAGAAAATGGGGAAAAAAAGAAATAAAAACTTCATAAAAAATTTAAACTTTGACCTACTGTTCCCAAAACATAATCAGGTTTATTCTGGGTCACTGGCAATCTATAAACCCAATTTGGTATGTATTCAAACAAATACTTTTGCCGCTAGAGTGTTAACAATCAAAGAAACAAACAAACAAAGACATAAACAAACAAATAAACAAACTAAACCAAAAACACTACCCATTGCCTCCTCTTTGGGGGGCGGGGTGAAAATGACTTTAGAAAGAGGGGAGGAGCTTTAGTCACACAGAAAACGCATGCTTTGACACACACACACACACACACACACACACACATAATGAGGATGATGTCCTTAGATTTTTGAGCCAAGAATAGAATAGAATAGAATAGAATAGAATAGAATAGAATAGAATAGAATAGAATAGCCTTTATTTTCATTGTGCTCCTCCAGTCAGTGAAACAATATGAATTAAAAGCAACTCTTCAGAAACAAGAATGGAGCAAATATAAAATTATAAAAACTAAAAATAAGATAAGAAAATAGAATACAATTTTTTTTTTTTTTTACAAAAGTAAGACAAGAAAAGAGTGGAATAAAAAAACAATATGCAGTATTAACAGTATGTAAATCTATGAACTCAAGTCTATATATAAAATAATGCATTTATATGTTGATAAATACTGAATAATTATTGCATTGTTATTGTAGGACAGACCATTATTGTATGACTTATTGCACATAATTCCTATACATTGAAGGAAGTGGTTGACCAGGATGAAAATGCCACAGTTTTTACTTTCTGGAGCTTAATGTGGTGACAGAAACTTTCTCTGAGTCTATTTATGTCACAGTTTGGTTCGCTGCTGTCTCCTCCCTTACCTTACCTCACCTCACCAGCCATATCAGCTCCACCCGTTGCTCACAGGCGCACCTTATCAGCTGGCCAGCAGAGAAGCAGCACTGGTTCATTCAACCAGCGCTAGATTGTTGTCGCAGCATGCACGACTTTGCAGTGTTGTTTTCTGACCTGACTCCTCAGTTCCAACCAAGGTTATTATCGTTAACGAAAACGAACGAAATGACGAAAACTAAAATTGAAAAAACATTTTCGTTAACTGAAATAAATAAAAACTCTAATTAAAAGAAAAAAACGATAACTAACTGAAACTGTATTGTGAGCTTACAAAACTAACTAAAACGTATAAAAATTATGGATACAATTCCCTTCGTTTTCGTTTCTGTCAATGTCGGATTGATATGAAATTAATTTATTTCGCTCCAGCAGTTTGAGCTGGTGTCACCATACGACACTTCACAGTCTGTCATGTCTGTTCACTGGTGGTTTCCAGTCGTCTTCTGGTCCCCACTCTACCTGGAACATACAGACTAAAGCTGGGACACAGCAGCACAGTCTTGTCTGGGGTTTACTTTAGTGATACATGGGTCGGGTTTTTTTTTTTTTTTTTTTTTTTTTGGCGTACCGTGTGTGCGCGCGTGAGTGACAGACAGAGCTGAGCTAAAGTACAGAGTCAAACAGGACTAGCATCCAGGTTAAAACTGGAGAGTTTATCACCATGAAAAGGCCTCCCAAGCCCTGAACTGCACAGTTTAGAAGAGGAGAAAAGAGGAGGATGAAAACTAATCCAATTACAGAGGTATGGAACCTGTTAGAATGTTAAAAAACGTTTGATGTTACTAGCAACAGCTAGCTGAACTGAACTGAAGCAAAGTTGGCTAATAATGGAACTGGAGATGATTAAGATATGAGAGATCTGCTAAGGTGTGGTTTACTGATGAGGAACTGGGTTATATATGTTTATAAGTGGTTTGTATATGTTTCTGTCTGCTTTAACTGCTGGTTAGCTGGTTTATAATAGGTTCCTATCTGCTTTAACTGCTGGTTTATAATATGTTCCTATCTGCTTTAACTGCTGGTTAGCTGGTTTATATATGTTTCTATCTGCTTTAACTGCTGGTTAGCTGGTTTATAATATGTTCCTATCTGCTTTAACTGCTGGTTAGCTGGTTTATATATGTTTCTATCTGCTTTAACTGCTGGTTAGCTGGTTTATAATATGTTCCTATCTGCTTTAACTGCTGGTTAGCTGGTTTATATATGTTTCTATCTGCTTTAACTGCTGGTTAGCTGGTTTATAATATGTTCCTATCTGCTTTAACTGCTGGTTAGCTGGTTTATATATGTTTCTATCTGCTTTAACTGCTGGCTGCTTTGTGCATCTCCTGTCATGCTTTGCACATCTTCGCATTGTTTCACGTAAGTGACGTTGTGTATGGATTGCACCCCACCTCAACCTGCTATAGGGAATTTATACATTGTACGGTACATTGTGTCTCTGCTCAGTCCATGAGCCGCCCTAACCCGACCCCCAAATAAAGTGTCCAGGGTAACCCATATCCACGCCTCACTAATTTCTTTGAATAGGATGATGAGGAAGATAAAATATATGAAATAACTAAAACTAATACTAAAACTAAACTAAACTAAACTAAAACTAAGCATTCAGAAAAAAACGATAACTAATAAAAACTAACAAACCTGCTCTAAAAACTAATTAAAACTAACTGAATAAGAGAAAAAAAGTCAAAACTAATTAAAACTAAACTATAATTAAAAATCCAAAACTATTATAACCTTGGTTCCAACCTCACCAGTTCTTGACCACGTCTCCTTGTCTCTACCCTGGAAACCCGACCAGTCTTCTGCCTTGGATTAAGAGATCTGTTTTCGTGAATCCAGGTTCCTGTCTGCCTGTGATGGTGTGGTATTTGCCAGTCCCAGCTTCCCCGAATTCTGTTTCTCAATTTGAAGCCTGTGTTCCTGCCTGTGTCGAGTCCAGTCCCATCTTCATCAGAGTCCGGTGCCCATCTGTGTTCCTGTCTGTGTCAGAGTCCATCAACCTGCATATCTGAACTTCATATTAATAACTGGACCTCAAACCACAACTGGTAGACATACTGTAGGCCCTAAAATAAACAAATTAATTTTATTTACATTACCGGTCAAAAGTTTTAGAATACCCCAATTTTTCCAGTTTTGTATTGAAATTCAAGCAGTTCAAGTCCAATGAACAGCTTGAAATGGTACAAAGGTAAGTGGTGAACTGCCAGAGGTAAAAAAAAATAAAATAAAATAAAATAAAAAGGTAAGGTTAAACAAAACTGAAAAATAATGTACATTTCAGAATTATACAAAAAGGTGAACAAGAAATGGGTTAACAACTTAAAGCAGTTCTGCAGCACTGGAGGTTGATCAAGCCTCAAAAGTTGGTTCTACCAATTCCTACAGGTGTTCCAACGTTTCTGAATTACTTACAACCCCCTCTGTCTGCATAAAAGTAATGCTGGAACACACTTTGGTACCATACCATTGTGAGCATTATTTGAACAGTATTGTACTGCAGAAAGTAGTGTGTTACTATAAAAATGGAAAAGAGGAAAAGGCAATTAATGATAGAAGACAGACAGACCATCATAACACTTGAAAATGTAGGTCTTTCCTACAGAGAAATTGCCAAGCAAGTCAAGGTGTCAGTAAGTCCAGTTTCCTTCACCATCAAAAGGCACTCAGAAACTGGGGGAAATGCTACCAGGAAGAGGTCTGGGAGACCCAAAGCCACAACAGAATCAGAAGACAAGTTTCTGAGAGTCAACAGCTTGCGTGATAGGCGACTCACAGGACAACAGCTTCAAGCACAGCTCAATCAATAGTGGCTGTAGTAAGCAAGTCTCAGTTTCAACTGTGAAGAGAAGACTTCGAGTTGCAGGTTTGATGGGTCTAGCTTCAGCAAGAAAGCCATTGCTGAGACTTCAGAATAAGAAAAAGAGGCTTGCCTGGGCCATGAAACACCGCCAGTGAACTACTGAAGACTGGAAGGTGTCATGGACTGATCAACTGATTGGGGTGTTCTAAAAGTTTTGACCGGTAGTATATATATATATATATATATATATATATATATATATATATATATATATATGTAATCTAGAGATACATAATCTCTAGAATAAAAATGAGGACATGATAAAAATGTGAATACTACATTGTACTACCCTACCTGGATCCCTGAAATAATAAAGCAGTGTCATGCTTTGTGGGGTCTACTGCCTCTCCTTCTTATCTTTTGGCAAGTTTGAGTTAAGGAAGACAAGTGATCTAACTTTTGCCATTTTGAGGCGACTGCTTTGTGTCTTAGAGAAAATATTCTTTCAGATGGAACTGATGTTGCCACTAAACAGTTTCCTTACCATGACTTTGGTAAGGCTGGTGTACACCAGGGCCCAGCTTTTCCACCACATAAGGGAATGTGCATTTACAGGAAGAAGATGCTCCTCTAGTTAATCCCGCATCTCACTTTTTTTTCAGTCATTAATATCTCCTCTTCACTGATACAGCAGTTAATGTTCCAGTTGGACTGTCACTGATAACTCCTTTCCTCAGTTAGCTGTGCATATAGTTGCTTTCAAGTGAATGGGGTGTGCTGCAGACAACTCATACTCTGAGATGTCATTAATCGTTCACGTGAAGGCAGCATGGACAACTCATACTGATGGGCCCCACAGGTGACACATGAGGGCAGCATGGGCAATTTGAATGTAAGAACATCTCGTTAACGAGCAGCTTGCAACTCCGAATCAGTTCTCATCATTCACTGAAAAGAGGTGTTCAAAAGACTCGACTCATTCATGAACATCACGTCTCTCATAACTGGCTGAGCGAGCCAGATCAGATAACAGCTGTTAGATGTCAGTGCATAGTACCGCACCAGATTTCACTGTTGGTAACGGTAATGGCGCTACCAAGTTTCAAATAGTAATTAATTGGATTACCCATCACTGGAAAACAATAACAGCGTTAGTAAAGCCATTACTCCCAACACTGGCTATTGGTAATTATACTAGCAACAGCTGCTTTAGTTTTTAAGAGTTATAGTTCAGTTTACTGTGCATCCATGTGTCCCCCCCCCACCTCTGTCTGCCTCTGACTCTCACATCTATTGTTTTCATAATTCTCCTCAGACCCATGATGACAAACCAGATCTGAACTGGCGTAGTCTAACACATGTCCTCTGTTCATATTAGTGGTTTTACATACAGCCCAGTGTTGAACACACAACAGGTGAGTTGTTGTGACAGTTGTAACTTGACTCAGTTGTTGTGTGTTTGAATCTTACGTAGACACAGTGGACCCCAGTGGTGGAGGCAGCATCGACGCTCTATGAAAGTCCTCTCACAGACCCGCTGACATCCACTCACCTCCACCTGTCGGCCTCCCATCTGCAGCAGGAAACTGCACACAAACACCAGGTCAGAACAGACACACATGTGATACACAAAACAAATACACAACACACACCTGCTGACATCTCCCCACCTCCACCTGTTGGCCTCCCATCTGCAGCAGGAAACTACAGACTAACACTAGGGGCCTGTTCCAGAAAGCAGGTTCAACATACTCTGAGTCTAATTCTAAATTCTGAGTATACTTACCCTGTGTTCACAAACTCCAAATCCGGTTCCAGAACACCGGCTTTGAATTGGTTCAAACGACTCTGAGTATGTTTACCCCGAGTTGAGTGTGTGCACAAAACCACAACAAAAAGCCATCATCAATGGAGCCCCGATACCTGGATTCACCATGGTAACCGCTGATACAAAGAGTACCAGTTATTTTGCTCCACTCGAACAAGAGGTTCTAATTCACGCGCACGCGGAATACGAAGCAGTATTCAGTAGAAAAAGCAACACTGCTACAGCTGCTAAAGAGAGAGAAGCATCATGGGATAAAACTGAAGCCCGAGTCAATGTGTAACTTGGAATACACTCATCCACTGACTGAACAGACTATTGGCCTGAAGAAAAACCATAGCATGTAAGTTTAAACATTATTGGATTGAATGGAAGTGGTGGAAAATATAAAATCTGAGTTGTTTTAGGTCCAGTCCCACTGGAGAAACACACACGGAGGAAACTGAATACAGAATATAATGAATGATATAATAATGATAATACAATGAATATAAAAACATCATTCAGAAAGGTAATGGCATATTATCCCAGGCCTTGATTGTACGTCATTTATTCCTCTTTGACACTAGTTAATACACAGAGTAAATATTCAGTGGATATTTAAACCCTTAACAAATGCTGTTTTAACACATTTATGTCCTCTAACCTCATATCCTGTCTACTAGATTAATTTTCAGTTCCACTCAGTAACTGGGAAGAAGGAAGAGGCTGTAGAAAACCCTGCTGTTGTAAGTAACCTACTCAATACTCAAATCTACCACATATGGTAGTGTAACATATACTGAAGCAGACTGTTCTCCTTCATCACAGGAGGATGATGATTGTGAGGAGACACTGTCTGCTGCCTCAGAGGAATCCAGAGGACCACAAAGGTCACAGAGGTTTTTTATTTTGTTTTTTTTTTTTTGTTTTTTTTTTTTCGTGTATAGCTAAGAGTAAATCTATATCCATTCACATTGCATTGCATTCTTTTATGGAATTTTGATTTTAATGTGAGAGTGTGACAAGTGATGAGAATAAATGATTGGATAAATAGCTTGTGCATTCTAATCCTTTTTATCAGAGCACAGCTAGAAAACAGCAAGAGAAGGATCCATCAACTTCCGCAGCAGCAGCAGGTCAAAGGTCAAAGGGACATTTATAATAAATGTCAGGTTAAGTCTTCATGTACAACTGTGGATTTTCAGTGCTGTATGTTACATGCTATATGTTTGAACAGTTATCAGTTACAGAGCTTCATAGGAGGCATTTCCTTAAAAAAAGATGCAAAAAATGGACAAAGACATGTCGTCTTTGGATGGACAGATTAAGTTGGCCCACTTAGGAATTCAATTAGTGGAACACCAGGTGAGGGGGTGCATTGTCACAGGTGATAGGTGGTAATTGTTGGAACAATATCATAGATCCTAATTGTTGTATTTTTACTGTTAGAGATTAAAGAAGAAGAACAAAATGTGAATTCTTTGTCTTTATTTGACTGGTAATTGTAGCGGTAGCTTAATCTGAAAAGTAATTCCTACAAATTAAATCTGACGCCCTTCTATCCTGGACCTGAGCTCTAGTCCTGCAGTGGACTACATTAAAACACTTTTGGGGCCCTGGATCAGGGTCAGGATCAGGGTCAGGGGTCAGCAGAGAATGCTGGCATGGATATCCTCTGTCTCTCATCAATCTGTCCTGTAAGCAAAGTGGATACATGTGGGTGTGTTTATATCAGGGAGACAAAAATGATAATTGAACCAAGTGTTTAGCTACTTAACACATGCAAGTCTGTCCTTCAGGCTACACTCAGGATATATGTGGAGTATCTGTGGATCAGGCTGCACTCTGGGTATTTATGGAGTCATGTACAGAGCCAGGACACAAGGCTCCTACATTTGTAATGTGTGCCGGATCATAAATGACCTTGATAGCGCAGAGAATGACATAACTATTATTAGCTGCTGTATATTGTTACGTATACTGTCATTTTCAACATATTAGTGATGATACCTTGACGTTGATGCTGTGGAAGGACTTCCTATGAACATAGTCCCTTGGTTTTGTGCAGGAGCAGTAATTGTCATGTCGGCTTCCAGACTGTGTCTGGATTTGTCTGTCTTTTCTGTTTTGTCTGTCATTTCCTGTTTTATTTTGTTAAGTTTCCCTCATGTGTCATGTCTGGTGTCTTTACTTCCTTTCCCTGATTGTGTCCACCTGTGCTGATTACCTGGCTCCTCCCTGATTGTCTCCACCTGTGTCCAGTTGTCTTCCCGCCCTCTTGTGTATTTAAACCCTGTGTCTTCCCCTGTTTGTTTGCCAGTTTGTGTTCTACAACTTGTTGTGCTCACTCACCAGCGTTTTTGGAGTCTGTTCGTTTGTCTGCGGTGTTTGACCCGTTTTCGTCCTTCGACCACTGATTCAGCCTGTTCCTATCCTGCCTGCTCGTCATCGACCTGGTTCGTTACCCGACTCTGTCTCTGCCTACTCCCTTTATCACCTCAGCCTCCACCGATTACCTGTGCTTCGACCTTCGCCTGGATTACTACCGTGAGTCTGCCTGTCCCCCATGTACCGTTGCTTGTGTGACTGCTTTTCCGTGTATGACCTGGCTTGTTTTTTGACCACCCTCTGTTTGTCCCTAGTGGGGATTCCGTTGGGGTTTTCCCGGCTCGACCAAGCTGGTCGTCTGCCGTATTCACCCGCAGCCCAGACGTTTTTCCCCGGATCCGGTGGCTTCACAGAAGTTGTATTATCTCTGTGTTGTATTTTTACCCCTGTTAAAGTGTTTAATAAAAACACTAAACCTTACTGGATTTTTGTGGTCTTGCTTTTGGGTTCAGCCTTTGTACTTAGCCTATCACAGTACAAACTGGCCAACAAAATGAACCCAGCAGACCTAGACCAGGTCCGGGAAGCAATCCGCTCACAGGGGCAACGACTGGGAGGACATGAGCAGATCCTGCAGTCCCTTATGGATAGAATGTCTCAGTTGTCCACCCAGATCTCCCAACTATCCAGTAATCAGGCGTCCGCTCAGAACCCACCGAGCGAACCTGAAACTACCGACCCACCTGTGAGAGTCCCGGAGGAGCCCAACATCCCTCCTCCCACTAAATACTCAGGTAACCCGGATACCTGTCGAAGCTTTTGCACTCAGATACGACTCATTTTTGATTCGCAACCCCAACGTTTTTCTTGTGAGTCAGCTAAGATTGTATATATAGCTAGTTTGTTGGAAGGACCTCCGTTAAGTTTTTTCAATTCCCTTATGGAGCAGAACTCTCCCCTAGCTCAGTCGGCGTCTTGCCTGTTGACCGAATTAAAAAGAATATATGATCATCCTGTCCGAGGACAACAGGCTGGACAGAGACTTATGAGGCTGAGGCAGGGAGACCGTTCCATCAGACAATATGTGAGCGAGTTTCACTCTTTGGCAGTGGAGTCGGGGTGGAACGAGAGGGGATTAATCTCTGCTTTTCAGACAGGACTGAACCGCACTATTGGACGTGAGATGGCGCTTCGTCAGGAGCTGCACTCATTAGATGACGTCATCTCAGCTGCCATTCTGGTCTCGGACCAATGGGGCATATGGCAGTCAGAACCGCCAGGGGTCCATCAGTCACCTACAGCTGGTCGTGACAAGAAGTCTGTAGATCCTCCATCTCCTGTACCGGATTCTGGCCAAAGCTCAAGGGAAGAGCCGATGCAGTTGGGCCGCACACGTCTGTCGGCAGAAGAGCATCGTCGTCGTTAGACGTCGGGGCTGTGTCTGTACTGTGGGCAAGAGGGACATCGGGTCGTCAGCTGTCCGCTGAGGCCTAAGACCCCGGCAGGTGAGGGCTCATTATTGAGCCGGACAGTGTGTATGCTGAACACATCTCGGGTACAGCCAATGGTCTGTTTGTCCACTGATTCTGTATCTCTACAGCACCCCGTCCTGATAGACTCCGGCTCAGACGCTAATCTCATGGATGAGAGACTGGCTAAACAGCTTAACCTGGATCTGGTACCGGTGCAGCGCCCCCTGGAGGCACGGGCTTTAGACGATCACATCATCTGTCGTGTGGTGCTGCGCAGTTCGATGATGGCCATTCAGAGAAGCTTTGTTTCCATATATATCACTCTGACTCCCAACCTCTCATTCTGGGTCATCCGTGGCTCATTCTGCATAACCCTCGGGTTGATTGGAAGACAGGAGAGATTCTGTCTTGGGGTGAGGGTTGTGCGAACCACGGGGAAGAAATCCGGTCCCGGGATCTCCCGTCCATTCCTGTCCAGTCGGTTGTGGCTTCGGTGGAGGCCGTGAAGGAACCAGAGACTGATTTTCCTGCCCTGGATAAGGTACCTGAATGTTATCATGACCTCAAGGAGGTTTTCAATAAAGCCTGTGCCACTTCGTTGCCTCCCCACAGACCGTATGATTGTGCCATAGACCTGCGCCCTGGTACCAGTTCCCCTAAGGGAAGGTTGTATTCCCTGTCGGGCCCGGAGACAGCCGCCATGAAGAAATACATCGACGAGTCATTAGCGGCTGGTTTAATTCGGCCCTCTTCATCACCAGCAGGAGCAGGTTTTTTCTTTGTGGACAAGAAAGATAAGAGTCTCCGCCCCTGTATTGACTACCGTGGTTTAAATGATATAACTGTCCATAACAGATACCCATTACCACTCATGTCATCGGCATTTGAACTTTTACATGGGGCCAAAGTCTTTACCAAGTTAGACCTCCGTAATGCCTATCACCTAGTCAGAATCAGAGAAGGAGACGAATGGAAAACGGCTTTTAACACCCCTAGTGGGCATTATGAATACCTGGTGATGCCATTTGGGCTCACCAACGCCCCCGCTGTTTTCCAAGCTCTAGTAAATGATGTATTGCGTGACATGCTCAATGTCTTTGTATTCGTTTATTTAGATGACATCCTGATTTTTTCCCCGGATGTCAAGTCACATGTTCAACATGTCCACCAAGTACTCCAAAGACTCCTTCAGAATCAGTTATTTGTTAAAGCAGAAAAATGTGAATTCCACCAGCCGTCTGTGTCTTTTCTGGGGTTCATTATTGCTGAGGGAAGTGTGCAGATGGACCCGGACAAGGTTAGTGCTGTCAGGGATTGGCCCACTCCTAAATGTCGGAAAGATGTCCAAAGATTCCTTGGCTTCGCCAATTTCTACAGGAAGTTTATTAGGGGGTTCAGCAGCGTGGCTGCCCCCCTGCATGCTCTAACCTCTCCTAAGTCTGTTTTTAGATGGGGTTCCGAAGCAGAAACAGCCTTCAGAAGGCTAAAGGACATCTTCACTTCGGCCCCTGTTCTGTCAGTCCCAGACCCTACTCTCCAGTTCGTCGTGGAAGTGGACGCCTCTAACCTGGGGGTTGGTGCGGTCATCTCGCAACGGTCGCCTAAGGATAATAGGCTCCACCCTTGTGCATTACTGTCCAGAAGATTAACTAAGGCGGAAAGTAACTATGACATCGGCAACAGGGAGCTGTTAGCCATTAAGGTCGCGCTGGAGGAATGGCGACATTGGCTGGAGGGAACGGAGGTGCCATTTCTAATATGGACTGATCACAAAAACCTTGAGTACCTGCAGACCGCTAAACAACTCAACTCTCGTCAGGCCAGGTGGGCATTATTCTTTACCCGATTTAATTTTTCACTCTCCTATCGGCCGGGCTCTAAGAATGTGAAGCCTGATGCCCTGTCCAGACTGTTTGCTCCTGACTCTGCTAGTGTTGAGCCTGAAGCTATTTTGCCTAAGTCCTGTGTGGTGGGGGCGGTGCATTGGGAGATTGAAAGAACCGTGTCTGATGCGTTAAAGGATTGTGTCATCCCGGCTGGCGTCCCGCCAGACCGTCTGTTTGTTCCCCCTAACCTCCGTCCACAGGTCATTCACTGGGCCCATTCTTCTAAGCTGTCCTGTCACCCGGGAGTCCAGCGAACCTTGTTCGTTATCAAACAGCGCTTCTGGTGGCCGGCCATGGAAAAGCTGGTGGCGGAATACGTCGCGTCCTGTCCCATCTGTGCGGCGTGCAAGACCTCCAATAAGCCCCCGGTTGGTCAATTACATCCACTCTCCGTTCCCAGTAGACCCTGGTCGGATGTTTCTTTGGATTTTGTAACTGGACTACCCCCGTCTGAAGGTAATACCACTGTTCTTACTATTGTGGATCGTTTTTCTAAGATGGCACATTTTGTCCCGTTACCTAAGCTCCCCTCTGCCAAGGAGACCGCCGAGGCGGTTCTGTTTCATGTCTGTCGTCTGCATGGGTTCCCTAAGGACATTGTATCAGATAGGGGCCCTCAGTTTGTCGCACGTTTTTGGCGTGCTTTTTGCTCCCTCATCGGGGCATCTGTCAGTTTATCCTCGGGCTACCATCCTCAATCTAATGGTCAGACTGAGAGGCTTAATCAGGTGTTGGAGGCCGGCCTTAGGGTTTTGGCCTCTCACAACCCCACATCCTGGAGCCGCCAGCTGATTTGGGTGGAATACGCCCACAATTCATTACCCTGTGCTTCCTCTGGTCTGTCTCCATTTCATGTAGTTTTTGGTTATCAACCCCCTTTGTTTTCGGCTATGGAAAAGGACGTCAGCGTCCCGTCTGCCCTGGCTCTGATACGGAGGTGCAAGAGGACCTGGATTCGTGCCAGACAGGCTCTGTTAAAGGCGTCGGAAACCTATAAGGCAGCGGCGGATCGACACAGGACCCCGGCTCCGGTCTACCAGCGGGACCAGCGTGTGTGGCTGTCTACCTGTCATCTTCCTTTGAGGGTGGAGAGCCGGAAACTGGCACCCAGGTTCGTGGGCCCTTTCCCTATATCAAAGGTTATTAATCCTGTCTCTGTGCGCCTTAAATTACCCAGGACTATGAGAATTCACCCGACGTTCCATGTCAGTCAAGTCAAGCCGGCAAAAGAGAGTCCACTGGTCCCTCCCACCCAGCCACCACCACCGCCCCGGATCATCGATGGGGACCCAGCTTACACGGTGCGCCGGCTCATTGCAGCCTGCCGTCGAGGGAGGGGTTTCCAGTACTTGGTGGACTGGGAAGGATACGGCCCTGAAGAGCGTTCCTGGGTGCCCCCCTCCTATATCCTGGACCCGGACCTGATCCGAGACTTCCATCAGCGCCACCCGGAGGTTCCTGGGCCGTCCGGTGCCGTCCCCTAGAGGGGGGGGTACTGTCATGTCGGCTTCCAGACTGTGTCTGGATTTGTCTGTCTTTTCTGTTTTGTCTGTCATTTCCTGTTTTATTTTAAGTTTCCCTCATGTGTCATGTCTGGTGTCTTTACTTCCTTTCCCTGATTGTGTCCACCTGTGCTGATTACCTGGCTCCTCCCTGATTGTCTCCACCTGTGTCCAATTGTCTTCCCGCCCTCTTGTGTATTTAAACCCTGTGTCTTCCCCTGTTTGTTTGCCAGTTTGTGTTCTACAACTTGTTGTGCTCACTCACCAGCGTTTTTGGATCCCGTTCGTTTGTCTGCGGTGTTTGACCCGTTTTCGTCCTTCGACCACTGATTCAGCCTGTTTCTATCCTGCCTGCTCGTCATCGACCTGGTTCGTTACCCGACTCTGTCTCTGCCTACTCCCTTTATCACCTCAGCCTCCACCGATTACCTGTGCTTCGACCTTCGCCTGGATTACTACCGTGAGTCTGCCTGTCCCCCATGTACCGTTGCTTGTGTGACTGCTTTTCCGTGTATGACCTGGCTTGTTTTTTGACCACCCTCTGTTTGTCCCTAGTGGGGATTCCGTTGGGGTTTTCCCGGCTCGGCCAAGCTGGTCGTCTGCCATATTCACCCGCAGCCCAGACGTTTTTCCCCGGATCCGGTGGCTTCACAGAAGTTGTATTATCTCTGTGTTGTATTTTTACCCCTGTTAAAGTGTTTAATAAAAACACTAAACCTTACTGGATTTTTGTGGTCTTGCTTTTGGGTTCAGCCTTTGTACTTAGCCTATCACAGTAATAGGAATGTGTGCTCCATCTACACACACTACTACATTTGAAAGACTAGCAAAATGAAGATCATCACTGATCTCAGTTTGAGTTTGCATCATAATGTCTCTAACATTATTTAAAATATAATTTAGGATTTAATATGGAGTGTAAGATTGAAATTATAATAATAAACGTTATGTCAAACATAAGTACAAATAACATATAAAGGTGAACAAAAGGAAAAAAAAATAGATCATGGATTTAAACAGAACAGTCCAAAATATTGAAGGTAATCACCAACAAAAGAAAAATAAGTCAAATACTGTACAGTTATTTCACTGTGGCTCTTTAACACTTTACGTCCGAAATGAAGTAGGAAGAAGCCAAACTTATATTGTTCAACCCCAAATACATAGACATGGATAAATATCAGGAAATCACATCAGGAAATGATAGCACATCTATTCTGTCTGTCCTCTCCCGATGTAAATCGCTGCATATTGACTGTGCTTTAAAGGGTTTGGGATTGCGTTTGTCCGGACAATCCATGTCTAACAGCATGT
Source organism: Sphaeramia orbicularis (assembly GCF_902148855.1). Classification (NCBI taxonomy): domain Eukaryota; kingdom Metazoa; phylum Chordata; class Actinopteri; order Kurtiformes; family Apogonidae; genus Sphaeramia; species Sphaeramia orbicularis. Next base: position 42,930,591 of record NC_043961.1, read on the forward strand.
TTCAGGTGGGAGGAGACAGGTGAAAATCATGGTTTCTTAAAGAAAACCTGCCACCGAGCAGGTTATATTCACAGAATAAGTTGCCATGGTGACAAACTCAGGGTTTGAGTTACCTCTCTTTCTGGAATGGAAAACCCCAAGTTTCCCTCATCTCAGGATTAACATACTCGGAGTTTTCACATAACCCACTTTCTGGAACAGGCCCCAGGTCAGAACAGTAAAAACAGTCGCACCTATTACACACCCGATACGCAACTGACACACACCCACATGGACTACATCTGAAACTCCTTACGTGCATGCGATGGTTCGGACTCTGCTCAGGTCTCGGGGGCAGGAGGAGGCAGCAACAGCGGCACAGGAAGTGCAGATGTCCAGGACTTCCTCCTTCTGCACAGCGTCACAGGAAGCAGAAGGAGGAGGAGGCTGAGGGAAACAGTTTACACACACTCAAGGGTTAATGGAGCATCACTCACTAAACCTTAAAAGAACAGGCTGTGATCAGTCAGTTAATGATGTTTGTTTTTGGAATGTCCAGGATGTTGCCTTGTATTTTGGAAGGGAATCAAAGATCACAGGAAATGACACAAGACTAAGTCAGTGATCTGATTGAAGACAGAAAGGGACTTCTGCTCATATCAAGTTCAATTACTGTCATAGCAAGGATGTTAAACCAGTTGGTTACAAAAGTCATCATCCTTGCCTAGTATAGCATGAATAAATTAAATTAAAAACACAAGAAGTCATTGAATTAAAGACATAGTTAAACTTGAGCAGCATTAGTAGTTCCATTAGTAAACAGGGCACAGAATTCAATCTCACCCTCTGGGTCTAAGCTACTCTTAATCTTAAAACTTGTGGTTGTGAGGCCACCCAGCATCTGGCCTGATTTGGGGGGGGGGGGGGGGGGGGGGGGGGGGGGGTGGTCTTGCATGATGGTTCCAAGGAAGTGAGGGTGGTGGTGGAGGAGGGTGGTTATGGTACTCTTCCTAACATTCATACAGACATTGATGTCACTGCACCGATCTACAGGTCCTCCACCTCCTGCCTGTGTCATTGTTGGGGATCAGCCCAACCACACAAATGTCATCCACAGCTCAACTCTTATGTAAGGAAGGTGTACAACAGGGAATCAGTGTGCATCTCTGTGGGAGCTGGTGTTAGGGTGATGGAGGAAAATGAGATTCATGTATTTCCCAACTGCATCCATGTCTCTCCCCCTACCTCCCCCCTTCTCCCCCTCTCCCCCAGTCTCTCTATCGCTCTCTCTTTTCTCCTCCTTTACTCTCTCTTTAACCCCAACTGGTCAAGGCAGACGGCCATCCTTCAGGAGTCTGGGTCTGCTCGATGTTTCTGCCTGTTAAAGGGAAGTTTTTTCTCGCCACTGTCACCAGTCACAAGTGTTTGCTCCTGGAGGATTCTGTTTGGTTTCTGTACATTGGCTTAGAGTCTGGTTTTGACCAACTCTATATGTAAAGTGTCATGAGATAACTGTTATGTAATTGTTATGATTTGGCGCTATATAAATAAAATGTGATTGATTGATTGATTGATTGATTGATTGATTGATTGATTGATTGATTGATTATGGCCTGTTTTTATTAAGTCCACAACCCAAAAGAGATGACATCATCTGAAGGCTGATTCCCATGTCCCAGAGTTTCTATCATGACGGTGCTTATATTCCTTTTGGTGGTGATTCTTGTACTGATTTACCCACAGAAAATCACAGATTTGCTTAATTGGCAGATAACAGCCTCAATGGTCAGGATGGTTTTACATCTTTGGCACATAGAACATGAAAACTAACAAAAGCATGGACTAACAATAGCAATAAACCGTGTAGCAAGGTCATTTACTGCAGGACCATATTTTCTTTTTCATGTACATGGGTTATTTGCATGTTGTTTTTTTCCAACAGCTTTGTTTGTTTATATTTGTTTGCTTGCATTTGTCTGGCCCAGGTAAGTGGTGATGGATGGGCGGACAGACAGATGGACAGATGGATGTTTCTTCCATCCTCTGTCTCTATTAACCCAGTGTAAGAACTGTTACAAATCCACTGTAAATTACAATAGTTTTCATACCATCCCAATTGTGTGATGGTTTTTATTGGACTGTAAAATACTGTTGTTGAACAGCAAATAAAAACACATCACTTAGTTTCATTACACCTCTTCCAGCTCTTTTGGGGTACCCCCAGAAGAGCTGGAGGAGGTGTCTGGGGAGAGGGAAGTCTGGGCATCCCTGCTTAGACTGTTACCCCCGCAACCCGGCCCCGGATAAAGTGGAAGATAATGGATGGATGGATAGATAGTTTCATTATGACATAGGGTGATGACAGGAAACAGGAGACACCATTCTTAAATGTCTCCAAAATTTACAGAATGTAATTTAAAAACAATCTTAGAGACCTGACTGTCGAAGTGTGAAAATTATGAAATAGTCCTTTAATTTTAGTTGTTAGCTTTAAGTTAACCATCAGAAAAGGACTTTATAATGGCAAGAGAAAATAACCTAAAGAAAGGAAAATATTAAAAACATTTCACCTGTGCCCGATCACTGAAAAAACACAATTAGTAGGTTTTATGGTGTGTGTCTTACTGTAATGTGTGACCAGCAGGTCTTTGAGGTTAGTTCCTGGTGTTTTACCTGTTCCTGTACTGACATTTGGATCCACAGTATCATCATCATCATCATCATCGTCACGTCGGAATGAGTCACATCCAGTGGAAAAATGAAGCCACCAGCCAAACGTCCTCCTCTGGATATTCACACCAGTGTTTTCCTCTTACATCTATCCTGAGCCTCAGACACAACCTGATTCACAGACTACAGGAAAAAGCTGTGTAACAACAACATCCTCTGAGTAGAAAAAACAACCTACAGCATAAAGAGGCAAACAGTTCAAAATTTCTTTGAAAGAAGGAAAGTGCAGGGTTGAGATTATCAACACGATTCCTTCCACACTTTCAGAGATCGACAACCCAAAGCTAACGAGAAACTAAATAACTCCCAAATCAACTGTGAGTCGAGTGTTGAGCCAATGAGATGGAGTTAGAGGCTGATGGCGTCACGTCTTTTCCTCAGACTTCGGAAGAGACAGAAAAAAATGACAAACAGAAACTGGGAGAGGAAGAACCTCCTCCCCTCCCCCCGAGAAGGAGGATATGTTCAACTACCAGTGCCAGGGGTATTACGACTATTATGATACCCTAGTATTACTACTATACATTATTTGAGAATGAGTTGGGATACTGTTAACACTGTTAAATAAAACTGCAGTGAATATTAAAGATGAGATATCAAACACCAGAGTTTTAGTAATAGTTTAGTGATTCAGTTGTTTCATAATTAAACAGCCTCTGGCATTTGTTTGGTTTCCTTAAAGAACTGAACTAAAGACCATGTCTGGGTTATGTCATTATAAATGGGGAAGTACTGTACAAAGACAGGTATACCAGAACTGTAAGAAATGTTTTTGGTTAAGTGTAACTATTGTGCTTATGTGAAGAGTCTTCAGTTTAATGTGTTCTGTTAATCACATTATAGACACACTGACGTGTTGTCACGTGCACGTGAGTTTTTGCTCCGCCTCCAACTGGAGGGCAAGAACACTCTGTGCCTCTGCGCCCTGCATTGGTTTTAGTTGTGAAGTTGTCAAAAGACACTAAATTTAAATACAGCCGTGAACAAACAAAAAAACAAAGAAGCAGCTTTTCTGGATGAATGAAGGACCGGTTGTAAAGTTTTCCAACTCGAATCACCAGTATCCCATAGCAACGTATACAGCACCATTCACTTTGAATGGGAGAATGCTGGCTTCGCAGGAAATGCGCACAGTTTCAGAAGCCTTAAAGAAAATTATGGACACAGACTTTTAGAGACTGCAACGAAGAAATAGGAGGTCAGGGAGACAGAAACGGGGAAGTTAAGATTAGGACACTGATGACAATGATGAGCAAATTCTACACAGATGTCATCTCAGCTCCTTAATGCCAGCAGTGACAGAGGTAGAAAAATGGTCCGGCTCTGTATGGAATAATAGGCCACTATGGATTGGTCCATTGTCACAATACCCAATGTAGATTTTAATTCCGTATAGGGGCCGATCTCTAATACAAATATTGGATCGGAGCATCCCTAAACTTAATGTTGCATTTCCACTACATGGAACCAGCTCGACTTGACTCGGCTCGACTTGACTCGGGTACCAGATACTATTCCTTGAAACTGTTTCCATTACAGGAAACTACCCACGTTACTGTACCTGATCGTCATGGCAATGTGGTGTGTTACTTCCATGTCGTCTGCCCAGAGAGTTGTTGATAAACTCGCTCATCTCGTGAAACTCATCCTGAATTTTTATGATGGCCACCAAAGACTGAATCTCCTGACTGAATGGTGTAGTTTTACAGGCTGTCATCATGTGGATTAACCTACCGCTATATTTACTGTAAACTTCCGCATCTGTTTTTTGTAAAATGGCGGGTCACAGAGACGACTCTCTGACCAATCAGTGGTCTGCAGTGTTTACACATCATGTTTTAGTATCTGGTCCCCAGTTCTGAAACCTTGGCGGAGGTGAAACCAAAAAACTAGCACCGGGTACCAGATTCCAGGTCCTTTTTCATAATGGAAACGCAAAAAGGTCAAGTCGAGCCGATACCACGGAGTGGAAACGCAGCATAAGTGTACTACGAATTAGTCATAGCTACAGGTAGATTTACATTAAATTTGAATTCTTACCCTGCTTTGCACTAGCAGTGGGCAGACACTACATAGCCTTTTGATTTGTCCAGGCAGACCCACACCCGATGCCTGCCTTTCTTCCTGGTTATCTTCTGTGCTGTCATAACAGCACATTTTAGGAAACACACAGTGGTCCTTGCAGTGGTACATTATCTGTCCCACATGTCTTCACACAAAGAAGTTGTAACCACCTAGTGACTCATATGCCTGCATTGCCTCTGCTGTGTAAACCCAAGGCGTGTTGATAAGGTAGTTGTAGATGTCTCCATACTGAACTGGAGGCCATTTCTGGGGACTGTCAAGCCATAGTTCGTCAGCTATTTGAAACGGGTCTGGAAGCTTTTTGCTAAATATAGTTAGCTTTGCATTTTGCCTTTTATAATCATCAGCACAAAGGTGATCTAAAGTAATCATACTTATCTCTTTGATTTTCCTTTTTCAGCAGATGTTTTTTTAAAACAATGACAGTGGTTGCTTAGCTAAGTTTGGTTATTAGCAGGAGCAGTGGTCTTGCCCTCCAGTGTACAGCACATGTGCATGTCTGGACTGGTTTCCTATCAGGTGGTGGAGTTTGGTGGTGGTGGTTGATGGTGGTTGGTGGTGGAGGTTGGTAGATGGTGGTGGCGGTGGTGGTTGGTGGTGGAGGTAGAGTGTGGACTGGTTTCCACTTGGGTGGTGGTGGTTGGTGGAGGTGGAGGTTGGTGGAGGTGGTGGTGTGTGGACTGGTTTCCGCTCAGGTCACAGTGGTTGGTGGTGGAGGTTGTTGGTGGTAGTGGTAGTGTGTGGACTGGTTTCCACTTGGGTGGTGGTGATTAGTGGTTGTGGTTCGTGGTGGTGGAGGTTGCTGGTGTTGTCTGGACTGTTTTCCACTAGGGTGGTGGATGTCGGTTGTTGGTAGAGGGTGGTGGTTGATGTTGATGGTGGTAGTGTGTGGACTGGTTTCCACTCAGGCGGTGGTGGTTGGTGGTGGTTGGTAGTGGTGGGGTGGAGGTCGTTGGTGGTGGAAGTAGTGGAGTTTGGAGGTGGAGGCTGGTGGTGGAAGTGGTTGGTGGAGGTGGAAGTTGGTGGTGGTGGAGGTTGGTGGGGAGGCAGAGGAGGCGGTGGTGAAGGTGGTTGGTGGGGGCTGTTGGTTGTGATCGATGGTGGCTGTTGCTGGTAGTGTAGGTGGTAGTGGAGGCTGTTGGTGGTGTTGGTTGATGGTGGAGGTGGTGGTTGGTGGTGATGGAGGTAGAGGTTGATGGTGGAGGCAGTGAAGGTGGTTGGTGGTGGAGGTGGTGAGGTGATTGGTGGAGGTGGAAGTTGCTAGTGGTGGTGGTGGAGGTTGGTGGGGAGGTGGTGGTGAAGGTGGTTGGTGGAAATGGTGAAGATGGAGGTTGGTAGATGTGATTGGCAGAGGTGCTGGTGCAGGCTGTTGGTGGTGATTGGTGGTGGTTGTTGCTAGTGGTGTAGGTGGTGATGATGGTTGGTGGTGGTGGAGGTTGGTGGTGGAGGTGGAGGTTGATGGTGGAGGTGGTGAAGGTGGTTGGTGAAGGTTGGTGGTGGTGAAGGTGGTAGGTGGAAACCTTGTTTCCTGTTTGAGTTGACTTTGACTCAATGAACAAAAGACAGATGTTTTAGCAGATGTGGGGTCAAAGGGTCAAAGGTCCAACTGCTGCAGAACAGAACAATGGCAGGAAACAGGTCTGAAACTGGAGGTTTGACAGCAGCAGTAATGTGCGCATGACTGCTTCAAGCTCCAACTGTAAATTTATGTTTTTCTGATTGGAAACTGTTTTTCATTCATTCATTTATCAGTGAAACGTAAGTCCCCTAAACTGTAGGCTGGTCCCAGTTATTACCCATGAATCAACCTGTTCATTTATCACTCAAAAAGAACGTTAAATGTGGAGCATTTTGGCGTTTAAAGGAAGCGTCCATAAACACCACAGATGCTCTTCTTTTTTTTTTCTTTTTGTTGTTGCTGATTGCGACTGAATTCCTTCCACACTGCCACCTACTGCTTTGGCCCTGTAACACCCACTCGTACTCAGGCACGGGCCACAGTACGTGCTTGTGAATGCAACATCTCCGGGAAAGGTGTGAACATATACGGTACAGATTCGGGTATGCAGTGTGAAAGCATCCTTAAATGCACATGAGCCACTTCACGCCTCACTCCCTCCAGGTTGTAGGCTGTGCTGCTCTGTCCCGATCAACAAACAACTGAGCATTTTAGGTAATCAGCTCGAAGATTGGACATATTTTCAGTATGGACTACAGCTGCTGCTGACAAACAATTATGGCGTACTCTGAGAAATGTTCATCAGAAATCTTGACCTTATTCGTGCAAATGTTGTGACGTAACTAGTTATAGACGTAACAAATTAAGCAGGAATTAAAACGGATTGTAGAAATCCACTCGAGTTTTGCCAAAATGAATATAAAGGGTTCAAATTCTAACTTTTTGAACTATTAGGATTCCCAAATACACAGATAAAAGGGACCAAGTATTATATATAGGATATATAGTATTACTGCTTAAGTATAGAGGTCTACAGAGAGGACTGGTTATTATTTGTGTGTGTATATGTCACACACAAACATCTCGATCAACTTCGGGCTGAAGGGATATTGTAATCATTTTGTCGTTTTGTGAGTGTGTGTGTCCACATCACACTCATTTAATGTACAGTTAACAGACACATGAAATGATCCAGACTCAACTAGTTTATGTAGTTAAAGATAACTGGTTTAACTGAGCCTCTGCTTTCATCCATTCAACAGCTGTTTTTCTCAGGTTCAGGTCTCATCCTCTTCTGCTCCACATTCATCTGGAGTTTAATTTTCTCCTGTTCCTGTTGTAACGGCATTAGTTCTTTTTGTTGTTCAAAACTCAAATTCAGATTAATACCAGTATCAGTCACAGAAAAAACCTCAACTTCTTCACCAGAAACAAATTTTTCTTCCACATTAAAATCCGTTCAGGTTCTTATCAGTGCCAGAAATATTAATATTATAGACTTAATCAGAAAAGTGATACACCTACGGGCTGCGGGGGTTCTTATACACCTACGACCCACCACACCATCCTGGTGTTCCTGAGACAACTGCTCTGAACCACATGGACAGTTCACAAAAAAACAAAATTCCAAAAAAGGGAACTGATCCCCCCCCCCCCCCACACACACACACACACACACACACATACACATACACACACACACACATGCACACACACCACAACCACCTCCATTGTCTGTCAGTTACTGTTCTAACCTCAGTAATTCTCTCAAATCAGCATCTGAGGCGGAAAACCGTGTAAATTCCATGAAAGATAAAGGGAAGTGAGAGTGGATTTCCCATCATCCCCCTGTGTTCCTGTTTGTTCTGTCATGGAGTCAATGTTCAGACCCAGTGAAAACACAGGGTCAGTGGAAGAAATACCAGCTAAACCACCTGAACCAGCAGAAGCAGCTGAACCACCTGAACTAGTGGTATTTCATCAGTAGAGGGTGCTAGGGTGCAACCCACCTGTCTGACATGAAGAAGAAGACAATAGAAATCACATTCAATAATTTTACAAAAACATGAATATTAAAATAAAGGAGCTAGTCAAATATCCAAATGATACTTTTGGTTCTGGATCCAGTCTGTGCTTGTATCAAAGGTCACTGGACCTTTGGGATGTGAAGGTCCGATAGAGTTCTGCTGATGCGTACTGGTCCCATATCAGTGGCTCCAGTCGGTCACAGCGTCTCTGAAGAGGAAACCAGGACCATCACTGACCAACAGGAAATAGAGGAAGTTGAAGGAGTTGAAAGGTGGCGGTGCTTTCTGTTTCTGCTGAACTGCCATGTCATCAAAACTTTAATGAGGCCAGAGTTGCAAACTGCTGACGGTATATGAACAGATACTTTTGTGTTATTGGAGCATTAAAGGTTGAAAGTTAAATGACGGATCAGATCTGCAGCATCCTGGCTCTGATTTGTTCCAAAACCTGTCACCAACATTCACCTCCACTACCTCTGACCAGACCAGTTGGTTCATTTAACACATTTACCATTTAGTATTAACTTCGTATCTGTTTACCCGTTGGATGTATGTTTGTCCCTTGGTTGTTTATTGTAAAGTGTCTTTGAGTACTTAGAAAAGCGCTATATAAAACCGATGTATTTAATGGCCATTATATTTAAATTTACATGTTTAGTCATTAAATTGAGATGATGTCTGCATCCACTGGCCCGGCAGAGTTACAGTGTCAAAAGGTCACAGAAGTCTATAAAGCGTGATGGGAAAGCTAATGCTATATGCTAACTGATTAAGTCAAATCAAAAACATCATCAAGAACAGGAGCACAAAGTCATTGTATGGTCTTGTTCAGGTAATACATCAATCATATCCAACCAGAGGGAAACCATAACTAACCATAACTGTAAGAAAAAGGCATTTATTAAATAAATATGAGCCCTAAAACTCTGACTCAGCAGGAAAATTAATGTCCCAGAGAGAAGTCAATCAGAGGCTGAAACAGCAGATGACCAAGGAACAGTGGCGGCTGCTCGTCTTTCAGACAGGGGAAGCTCATTGTCAGCTTACATTTAAAAAAAAGTCGTTATTTAAACATAAATTCAGCCCTCCGTTCCTTTTTAAGAAAATGGTCAGTAACCTTATCGTACCAAGTAGGCATCTTTTCCAGGGACTGGACCAGTGTCCTCTCAATGTCCAGAAGAGCTAGGCTGCTTAGATTGTCTTGGCCCATTGTGTTGTGGGTGTAAGACTTCAGCCTTTTTAAACTAGAGATGCTCCTTTCACTCCGACCTAGCCGAGAGTATGACTGATTTAACTGTCTACAAAACGATATTAAACTCGAACAAGAAATGATTAAATTATGTAACTGAACCAAGAAAATGCTGAAATTATGTTAAATTGAAACAAGGAAGTACAATGAGTGTGTTTTATTCACAGTGCAAGAAATGAACGAGTAATTTCATAGTGGTTTGTCTCTTGATTTCACAGCAGAATGCGCGACGGTGTTAAACTGAACTGTCAGTGAAGGAGTAGATCTGAAGATAGTTGTCAATCAAACGGGATTCAGCCTTTCAACTGATCATCCAATCAGCACCTGGGATTCTGGTGTCCAGCCCAGCCGAGCTCCGCCCACAGCTCCATTCACCCCCTAGAGATGCCCGGCATCCGGGGGCGGGACAACATCATGACATTTATCCAATTACCATCCAATTTTGAGGCAATGAAAAAAACTGTTCCACTCAGTCCCATTGAAGCCCATAGACACCCAGCGTCTACAGACAAATGCACTGAGCAGAGATCATGTGAGAAAACAGCGCAACAGGAATGTATGAGAAGTGAACAACATCGAGTCTATTGATTTGTGATAAAACTGATTCTGAACGAACTCTTCTTTGAGATGAACGTGTTCTAACACATTTGTAGTCAATGAAATGTCAACACAACTGTACATATTTAACCATTTAATTTTCGTAATTTTAGGGGAAGCCGGGCTTCCCTTGCAGTCTATGAGAAATCGCCACTGCCAAGGAAACACTTAGATGGAACAGTACTTACTACAAGACAAATGGTACCAAACTAGCTAACTGACTGACTGACTGACTGACTGACTGAATAAATCAATCAATCAATATTGACTTTGTGTCTGTTACAAAAGTTCAACATAAGTCTGTGTGAGCAAGTTTTGTGATGCCACCTTCTGGCAGTCACTGGTATTATACTGTAGGATTCAGTCTGAAGTGTGAAGGATGGTCAAGCTAGATGCTGTAGTTGTACTTAATGTGGATTCGTCTTTTAGTTAGTGATATAAAGACCATTTATCTGAACTAAAGTTCTGAGGAAACTGGACTTTAGTAAAATGACTGAGTCCACATGTTCCAGACTGATTTGGACCAATCAAAGACTCTAGTTCTGTTACTGCAGCTCCATCTACTCTAGACTCATCTCAATAGGATCAAGATTTATGGAATCTTTTATTCATATATATTTTTAAGCAACTGACTTTTTTTTTTTTTTTTTTTTACCTTGTTTTTCATTTTGACATCAAGGAATTTTTCTGGGTATTTTTATTCTTGTATAAAGGCCAAATTATGTTGACAATGATTCCATTTTGAAAGCAATAAAACACGGAAACATAGAAAGAGATGAACAGTTTTTTTTAAGTACTGTACATCATACAACATGGTTTCTGCACCTACGTAACATAATCAGATCCCTGGTGATGACTTTAGCAGACTCCGTGTATCATTCGTTCATTCGTTTTTCAATTTAAAACCAAAAATGAAAACCAAAAAAAAACAACTTGTTTTTTGTTTTTCATTTTCAAAACCAGAATGAAAAATGGATGACAGTTCGTTTTTCCATTTCCCAATTTTGTGCTCTAATGAAAAATGGAAAAAACGGATAATGACCGTTTCCTCCGATTTTGCTATTTTCAATATAGTTAAGTTGTCTGACCCGGAAGTAGTCGTTACAAGGGAAAAAATAAACAAACAGAATCGTGGCCGGTGTCCTGTCTACCTGTCGAGTTGAGCTACTGACCCCTAAACGTTTTCACAGTTTAAATGCCCATCGATTTGTGCTCCCCCAGGCAGAATTGAGTCATATTTTGTAAGTATATTTCTTTTATGGTGCTCTTTTGAGCAGTAAGCATGGAAGTAATTATGTGCACGTGCACGAAAGATAGACATAGAATATTGACGTGAGATGATAGTGTAAGGAAGATCACATTGTATATTAGAGTTAGGGCCGTGGGTCAGGTAGGTGTTAACGGCGTTTAGATTATTGTTTAAGTTAGTTCAACAGACGCCAATAATGGTAGCCTCCCATTTACCTGACTAAATCTATGTTAACAATTCCTGTAAGCAATTACATGTGCACGAAGGATAGACGTAGAATATTGAAGTGAGATGATAATAGCATTAGGAAGTTCTCATTGTATGATATTAGCCTTAAGTACGTGGGTCACCTCAGTGTTAATGGCGTTTAGATTATTGTTTAAGTTAGTTCAACGAACAACAACAATGGTAGCCTACTATTTAACAGAATAAAGTTATGTTAACAGTTCCCTTAACTACCCACACTTGTGTGAATCACGTTATGATTCCATACATGCTGAGGACGAGTAGACTAGGTTTGGAAAACCAAAGAAATGCCTTACTGCACAAATACCTACATACCTAGTTCCCCAGTCTGTCTTATTTGTCATTTATCATATGCAAATCTCTAACTTGTGTGGGTGTATGTGTAAAAAAGAATGTGTTGGGGACGCTGTAGCGTGAAATTTCAGTTTCTGTTGACAAATAGGTGTAGGCCTGGGAGACAGATGTCTGAGTCAAATTTGAGCCAAATCGGTGTTCATATGTCTGAACTGATGTCATTTTTGTAAATGTACATTTGTAGGGGGCACTATAGTGCGAAATTTCAATTTCTCTCAATAAATGGGTGAAGGCCTGGGAGATAGATGTCTGATTCAAATTTGAGCCAAATTGGTGTTCGTATGTCTGAGCTGAAGCAATTTTTGTAATGGTAAATTCCAAAAGAAACTTCGCAAAGTTTCCGACACCATCACAAAAAAACTGTGACACCAATCCCAAAAATTCGGCTAACTTTTGATGCCCCACTTCTCTAGATACTGTACACCGATTTTGAGCTTATTTGGCCTAGGAGGAGATAGTTAGCTTATTTGGCCTAGGAGGAGATAGTTAAAATACGACGTAAGCGAAAACGCTGACTCAGCAATTTGGAAATTTCAATCCAATGTGGCCGACTTCCAGTTGGTTTAGGGGCGTGGCCACATAAAATTTTTTGTTTGTCTACTCATGATGAATCTGTGGACCGATTTTCGTGGCTCTACAACAAACTTTATGTTGGACAAGCTTCCATTGATGTTATGTATTTGATCTTTTCAAGGGCGCGCTGCAGAAATATTTCTTTACCGACCTCTATGAAACCTATATGTAAATTCAATTTTGCACATTTCTGAATTTTGGGCAAAATTTGGTAAGTTTTCATGAATTTTCAGGGGGTCAAAATTGAGGTCAAAGCGAAGGAGAAGGAAAAAAAGGAGAAATTAAAGCCGCAAGCGGCATCAAAAGGCCCTCGCCAGGGGCACGTCCAGTAGAAGTATGTCCATCGTTCAGCAGGTGGCGCTCTAGCAATAAATTTAGATGTCTTCTGAAGAATGGGTGTAGGCCTGGGAGATTGACAAGTGATTCAAATTTGAGGCAAATCTTTGTATGTTCAAACTAAAGAAATTTTTGTATAAGTAAATCTGTAGGGGGCGCTATACAGCTAAAATTAAATTTCTTCCATTGAATGGTTGTAGGCCTGTGAGATTTACCACTGAGTCAAATTTGAGCCAAATCGGTGTTTGTATGTCCAAATTGATGCAATTTTCGTGAAGGTAAATTTGTAGGGGGCACTACTGAGCGAAGTGGCAATTTCTTTTGATAAATGGGTGTAGGCCTGGGAGATAGACGTCTGAGTCAAATTTGAGCCAAATCGGTGTTCGTATGTCCGAACTGAACCAATTTTAATAAAAAAATATTAAAAATTTTTGTAGGGAGTGCTGTAGTACAAAATTTAAGTTTCTTTTAAAAAATAGGTGTAGGCCTGGGAGACAGATGTCTGACTCAAATTTGAGCCAAATCAGTGTTTGTATGTCAGATCTGATGTCATTTTTGTAAATGTACATTTGTAGGGAGCGCTATAGTGCGAAATTTCAATTTCTTTCAATAAATGGGTGGGCTGGGAGATGGACATCTGAGTCAAATATCAGCCAAATCGGTGTTTGTATGTCTAAGCTATAGCAATTTTTGTGATGGCAAATTTTCGAAAAAACTTCGCAAAGTTTGCAGCCTCGTCGCAAAAAAACGGTGACACCGATTAAAAAAATTCAGCTAACTTTTGATTCCCCACTTCTCTAGATACTGTACACCGATTTTTGAGCCAAATCGGTGTTCGTATGTCCGAACTGATTTCATTTTTGTAAATGTACATTTGTAGGGGGCGCTATAGTTCAAAATTTCAATTTCTTTCAATAAATGGGTGTAGGCCTGCGAGATGGACGTCTGAGTCAAATTTCAGCCAAATAGGTGTTTGTATGTCTAAGCTAGAGCAATTTTTGTGATGGCAAATTTTCGAAAAAACTTCGCAAAGTTTGCAACCTCATCGCAAAAAAACGGTGACACCGATTCAAAAAATTCGGCTAACTTTTGATTCCCCACTTCTCTAGATACTGTACACCAATTTTGAGCTCATTTGTCCAAACGGTTTAGTAGGAGATAGTTAAAATACGTCAGCGAAAACGCTGACTCAGCATTTTGGAAATTTCAATCCAATATGGCCGACTTCCGGTTGGTTTAGGGGCATGGCCACAAAGATATTTTTTGTTTGTCTCCTCATGATGAATCTGTGGACCGATTTTCGTGTTTCTACAACCAACTTTATGTTGGACATGCTCCCATTGACGTAATGCATTTCCAGTTTTCAAAGGGGCGCCGCAGAAACATTTCTTTACCGACATCTACGAAACCTATATGTAAATTCAATTTTGCACATTTCTGAATTTTGTGCAAAATTTGGTGAGTTTTCATAAATGTTCAGGGGGTCAAAATTGAGCTCAAAGTGCAGGAGAAAGAAAAATTAAAGCCGCAAGCGGCATCTAAAGGCCCTCACCACGGGCATGTCCAGTAGAAGTATGTCCATCGTTCAGCAGGTGGCACTCTAGCACCAAATTTCAATGTCTTCTGATGAATGGGTGTAGGCCTGGGAGATCGACAACTGATTCAAATTTTAGCCAAATTGGTATTCATATGTCTAACGTGAAGTAATTTTCGTAAAGGTAAAATTGTAGGGGGCGCTATGGCACCGAATTTCAAATATTTCTGATAAATGGGTGTAGGCCTGGGAGATAGACGTCTGAGTCAAATCTGAGCCAAATCGGTGGTCGTATGTCCGAACTGAAGAAATTTTAATAAAAAAAATATTAAAAATTTTTTGTAGGGGGCGCTGTAGTGCAGAATTTCAGTTTCTTTTGACAAATACATGTAGGCCGGGAAGACAGATGTCTGAGTCAAATTTGAGCCAAATTGGTGCTCGTATGTCCGAACTGATTTCATTTTTGTAAATGTACATTTGTAGGGGGCGCTATAGTGCAAAATTTCAATTTCTTTTAATAAATGGGTGTAGGCCTGGGAGATAGACGTCTGAGTCAAATTTCAGCCAAATAGGTGTTCGTATGTCTGAGCTGAAGCAATTTTTGTAATGGTAAATTCACAAAGAAACTTTGAAAAGTTTGCGACGTCGTCACACAAAACGGTGACACCTATCCAAAAAATTCGGCTAACTTTTGATGCCGCACTTCTCTAGATACTGTACACCGATTTTGAGCTCATTCGGCCAAACGGCCAAGGAAGAGATAGTTAAAATACGACATAAGCGAAAACGCTGAAATTTCAATCCAATATGGCCGAGAAAGGGTTGGTTTTGGGGCGTGGCCATAATAATATTTTTTGTTCGTCTCCTCATAATGAATCTGTGTACCGATTTTCGTGGCTCTACAACAAACTTTACGTTGGACGTGCTCCCATTGGCGTAATGCATTTCCACTTTTCAAGGGGGCGCTGCGGCAACATTTCTTTACCGACATCTACGAAACCTATATGTAAATTCAATTTCTCGCATTTCTGAATTTTGTACAAAATTTGGTGAGTTTTCGTAAATGTTCAGGGGGTCAAAAATGAGCTCAAAGCGCAGGAGAAAGAAAAATAAGACCAAAAAAAAAAAATTAAAGCCACAAGCGGCATCTAAAGGCCCTCGCCATGGGAACGTCCAGTAGAAGTATGTTCGTCATTCAGCAGGTGACGCTCTAGCCCCAAATTTTGTGTTTTCTAATTAATGGGTGTAGGCCTGGGAGATTGAAAATTGACTCAAATTTGAGACTAATCAGTGTTCGTATGTCCAAACTAAAAAAATTTTTGTATAAATAAATATGTAGTGGGTGCTACGGAGCCAAAATTCAATTTGTTCCATTGATTGGGTGTAGGCCTGCAAGATGTACCACTGAGTCAAATTTGAGCCAAATCGGTGTTCGTATGTCCGAACTGATGAAATTTTCGTGAAGGTAAATTTGTAGGGGGTGCTATTGTGCAAAATGGCATTTTCTTTTGATAAATGGGTGTAGGCCTGGGAGATTGACAAATGATTTAAATTTGAGCCAAATCGGTGTTCGTATGTCCGAATTGATGCAATTATTGTGAATGTAAATTTGTAGGGGGCACCACTGAGCGAAATGGCAATTTCTTTAGTTGAATGGGTGTACGCCTGGGAGATTGGCAGCTGCTTAAAATTTGAGCCAAATTTGTGTTCGTATGTCTGAAGTAAAGTAATTTTTGTAAAGGTAAAATTAGAGGGGGCGCTTTCATGCCAAATTTCAATTTTTTCTGATAAATGGGTGTAGGCCTGAGAGATACATGTCTGAGTCAAATTTGAGCCAAATTGGTGTTTGTATGTCCGAACTGATGCAATTTTAATTAAAAAAATTTTTAAAAACTCGTAGGGGGCGCTGTAGCGCAAAATTTCAGTTTCTTTTGACAAATAGGTGTAGGCCTTGGAGACAGATGTCTGAGTCAAATTTGAGCCAAATCGGTGTTCGTATGTCTGAACTGATGTCATTTTTGTAAATGTACATTTGTTGGGGGCGCTGTAGTGCGAAATTTTAGTTTCTCTTAATAAATGGGTGTAGGCCTGCGAGATAGACGTCTGAGTCAAATTTGAGCCAGATCGGTGTTTGTATGTCCGAATTGATGCAATTAATGTGAAGATAAATTTGTAGGGGGCGCCACTGAGTGAAATGGCAATTTCTTTAGCTGAATGGGTGTAGGCCTGGGAGATTGGCAGCTGCTTCAAATTTGAGCCAAATTTGTGTTCGTATGTCTGAAGTAAAGTAATTTTTGTAAAGGTAAAATTAGAGGGGGCGCTATACCGCCAAATTTCATTTTTTTCTGATAAATGGGTGTAGGCCTGAGAGATAGACATCTGAGTCAAATTTGAGCCAAATTGGTGTTCGTATGTCTGAACTGAAGCAATTTTAATAAAAAAAAATTTTTTTAAACTTGTAGGGGGCGCTGTAGCGCAAAATTTCAGTTTCTTTTGACAAATAGGTGTAGGCCTTGGAGACAGATGTGTGAGTCAAATTTGAGCGAAATCGGTTTCGTATGTCCGAATTGATGCAATTATTGTGAAGGTAAATTTGTAGGGGGCGCCACTGAGCGAAATGGCAATTTCTTTAGCTGAATGGGTGTAGGCCTGGGAGATTGGCAGCTGCTTCAAATTTGAGCCAAATTTGTGTTCGTATGTCTGAAGTAAAGTAATTTTTGTAAAGGTAAAATTAGAGGGGGCGCTATAGCGCCAAATTTCAATTTTTTCTGATAAATGGGTGTAGGCCTGAGAGATAGACATCTGAGTCAAATTTGAGCCAAATTGGTGTTCGTATGTCTGAACTGAAGCAATTTTAATTAAAAAAAATTTTTTTAAACTTGTAGGGGGCGCTGTAGCGCAAAATTTCAGTTTCTTTTGAAAAAATAGGTGTAGGCCTTGGAGACAGATGTGTGAGTCAAATTTGAGCGAAATCGGTTTTGTATGTCCGAATTGATGCAATTATTGTGAAGGTAAATTTGTAGGGGGCGCCACTGAGCGAAATGGCAATTTCTTTAGCTGAATGGGTGTAGGCCTTGGAGATTGGCAGCTGCTTCAAATTTGAGCCAAATTTGTGTTCGTATGTCTGAAGTAAAGTAATTTTTGTAAAGGTAAAATTAGAGGGGGCGCTATAGCGCCAAATTTCAATTTTTTCTGATAAATGGGTGTAGGCCTGAGAGATAGACGTCTGAGTCAAATTTGAGCCAAATTGGTGTTCGTATGTCCGAACTGAAGCAATTTTAATAAAAAAAAATTTTAAAAACTTGTAGGGGGCGCTGTGGTGCAAAATTTCAGTTTCTTTTGACAAATAGGTGTAGGCCTTGGAGACAGATGTCTGAGTCAAATTTGAGCCAAATCGGTGTTCGTATGTCCGAACTGATGTCATTTTTGTAAATGTACATTTGTAGGGGACGCTGTAGTGCGAAATTTTAGTTTCTTTTAATAAATGGGTGTAGGCCTGCGAGATAGATGTCTGAGTCAAATTTAAGCCAGATCAGTGTTTGTATGTCTTAGCTAAAGCAATTTTTGTCATGACAAATTTTCGAAAAATCTTCGCAACGTTTGCAACCTCGTCGCAAAAAAACGGTGACACTGATTCAAAAAATTCGGCTAACTTTTTATGCCCCACTTCTCTAGATACTGTATACCGATTTTGAGCTCATTTGGCCATACGGCTTAGTAGGAGATAGTTAAAATACGACGTCAGCGAAAACGCTGACTCAGCATTTTGGAAATTTCAATCCAATATGGCCGACTAAGGGTTGGTTTAGGGGCGTGGCCAAAATAATATTTTTTGTTTGTCTCTTCATGATGAATCTGTGTACTGATTTTCGTGGCTCTACGACAAACTTTATGTTTGACATGCTCCCATTGGCGCAATGCATTTCCACTTTTCAAGGGGGCGCTGCAGCAACATTTCTTTACCGAAATCTACGAAACCCATATGTAAATTCAATTTCTCACACTTCTGAATTTTGTGCAAAATTTGGTGAGTTTTCGTAAATGTTAAGGGGGTCAAAATTGAGCTCAAAGCGCAGGAGAAGGAAAAATAAGACAAAATTAAAGCCGCAAGCGGCATCTAAAGTCCCTCGCCAAGGGCACGTCCAGTGGAAGTATGCCCATCGTTCAGCAGGTGGCACTCTAGCACCAAATTTCAGTTTCTTCTGATGAATGGGTGTAGGCCTGGGAGATTGACGACTGATTCAAATTTGAGGGAAATCATTGCTCGTATGTCCGAAGTAAGGAAATTTTTGTATAAGTAAATCTCTAGGGGGCGCTATGCAGCTAAAATTAAATTTCTTCAATTGAATGGGTGTAGACCTGCAAGATGTACCACTGAGTCAAATTTGAGCCAAATCGGTGGTCGTATGTCCGAAGTAATGCAATTTTCGTGGAGGTAAATTTGTAGGGGAGGCTAATGAGCGAAATGGAAATTTCTTTTGATAAATGGGTGTATGCCTGGGAGATTAACAAATGATTCAAATTTGAGCAAAATTGGTGTTCGTATGTCTGAAGTGAAGTAATTTTCGTGAAGGTCAAATTGTAGGGGGCGCTACAGCTCCAAATTTCAAATTTTTCTGACAAATTGGTGTAGGCATGAGAGATAGACATCTGAGTCAAATTTGAGCAAAACTGGTGTTCGTATGTCCGAACTGAAGCAATTTTAATTAAAAAATTTAAAAAAAAAACTTGAAGGGGGCGCTGTAGTGCGAAATTTCAGTTTGTTTTGACAAATAGGTGTAGGCCTTGGAGACAGATGTCTGAGTCAAATTTGAGCCAAATCGGTGTTTGTATGTCCGAACTGATGTAATTTTTGTAAATGTACATTTGTAGGGGGCGCTATAGTGCGAAATTTCAATTTCTTTTAGTAAATGGGTGTAGGCCTCGGAGATGGATGTCTGAGTCAAATTTCAGCCAAATCGGTGTTTGTATGTCTGAGCTGAAGCAATTTTTGTAATGGTAAATTTTCAAAAAAACTTCGCAAAGTTTGCAACCTCGTCGCACAAAAACGGTGACACCGATTTAAAAAAATCTGCTAACTTTTGATGTCCCACTTCTCTAGATACGGTACTCCGATTTTGAGCTCATTCGGCCAAACGGCTTAGTAGGAGATAGTTAAAATATGACGTCAGGGAAAACGCTGACTCAGCATTTTGGAAATTTCAATCCAATATGGCCGACTAAGGGTTGGTTTAGGGGTGTGGCCATAATAATATTTTTTGTTTGTCTCCTCATGATGAATCGGTGTACTGATTTTCGTGGCTCTTCGACAAACTTTATGTTGGACGTGCTCCCATTGGCGTAATGCATTTCCAGTTTTCAAGGGGGCACTGCTGCAACATTTCTTTACCAACATCTACGAAACCTATATGTAAATTCAATTTCTCACACTTCTGAATTTTGTGCAAAATTTGGTGAGTTTTCGTAAATGTTAAGGGGGTCAAAATTGAGCTCAAAGCGCAGGAGAAGGAAAAATAAGACAAAATTAAAGCCGCAAGCGGCATCTAAAGTCCCTCGCCAAGGGCACGTCCAGTGGAAGTATGCCCATCGTTCAGCAGGTGGCACTCTAGCACCAAATTTCAGTTTCTTCTGATGAATGGGTGTAGGCCTGGGAGATTGACGACTGATTCAAATTTGAGGGAAATCATTGCTCGTATGTCCGAAGTAAGGAAATTTTTGTATAAGTAAATCTCTAGGGGGCGCTATGCAGCTAAAATTAAATTTCTTCAATTGAATGGGTGTAGACCTGCAAGATGTACCACTGAGTCAAATTTGAGCCAAATCGGTGGTCGTATGTCCAAAGTAATGCAATTTTCGTGGAGGTAAATTTGTAGGGGAGGCTAATGAGCGAAATGGAAATTTCTTTTGATAAATGGGTGTATGCCTGGGAGATTAACAAATGATTCAAATTTGAGCAAAATTGGTGTTCGTATGTCTGAAGTGAAGTAATTTTCGTGAAGGTCAAATTGTAGGGGGCGCTACAGCTCCAAATTTCAAATTTTTCTGACAAATTGGTGTAGGCATGAGAGATAGACATCTGAGTCAAATTTGAGCAAAACTGGTGTTCGTATGTCCGAACTGAAGCAATTTTAATTTAAAAATTTAAAAAAAAACTTGAAGGGGGCGCTGTAGTGCGAAATTTCAGTTTGTTTTGACAAATAGGTGTAGGCCTTGGAGACAGATGTCTGAGTCAAATTTGAGCCAAATCGGTGTTTGTATGTCCGAACTGATGTAATTTTTGTAAATGTACATTTGTAGGGGGCGCTATAGTGCGAAATTTCAATTTCTTTTAGTAAATGGGTGTAGGCCTCGGAGATGGATGTCTGAGTCAAATTTCAGCCAAATCGGTGTTTGTATGTCTGAGCTGAAGCAATTTTTGTAATGGTAAATTTTCAAAAAAACTTCGCAAAGTTTGCAACCTCGTCGCACAAAAACAGTGACACCGATTTAAAAAAATCTGCTAACTTTTGATGTCCCACTTCTCTAGATACGGTACTCCGATTTTGAGCTCATTCGGCCAAACGGCTTAGTAGGAGATAGTTAAAATATGACGTCAGCGAAAACGCTGACTCAGCATTTTGGAAATTTCAATCCAATATGGCCGACTAAGGGTTGGTTTAGGGGTGTGGCCATAATAATATTTTTTGTTTGTCTCCTCATGATGAATCGGTGTACTGATTTTCGTGGCTCTTCGACAAACTTTATGTTGGACGTGCTCCCATTGGCGTAATGCATTTCCAGTTTTCAAGGGGGCACTGCTGCAACATTTCTTTACCAACATCTACGAAACCTATATGTAAATTCAATTTCTCGCACTTCTGAATTTTGTGCAAAATTTGGTGAGTTTTCGTAAATGTTCAGGGGGTCAAAATTGAGCTCAAAGCGCAGGAGAAAGAAAAATTAAAGCCGCAAGCAGCATCTAAAGGCCCTCGCCAGGGGCACATCCAGTAGAGGTATGTCCGTCATTCAGCAGGTGGCGCTCTAGCACGAAATTTCAATGTCTTCTGATGAATGGGTGTAGGCCTGGGAGATTGACAACTAATTCAAATTTGAGGCAGATCTTTGTTTTTATGTCCAAACTAAAGGAATTTTTGTATAAGTAAATCTGTAGGGGGTGCTATGCAGCTGAAATTAAATTTCTTCCTTTGAATGGGTGTAGGCCTGCGAGATGTACCACTGAGTCAAATTTGAGCCAAATCGGTGTTTGTATGTCTGAATTAATGCAATTTTCGTGAAGGTAAATTTGTAGGGGGCGCTCCTGAGCGAAGTGGCAATTTCTTTTGATAAATGGGTGTAGGCCTGGGAGATTGACAACTGATTCAAATTTAAGCTAAATTGGTGTTTGTATGTCTAACGTGAAGAAATTTTCTTAAGGGTAAAATTGTAGGGGGCACCGAATTTCAAATTTTTCATATAAGTGGGTGTAGGCCTGGGAGATAGATGTCTGAGTCAAATTTGAGCCAAATTGGTGTTCGTATGTCCGAACTGAAGCAATTTTAATAAAAAAATATTAAAAATTTTTGTAGGGGGCACTGTAGTGCAAAATTTCAGTTTCTTTTGACAAATACGTGTAGGCCTGGAAGACAGATGTCTGAGTCAAATTTGAGCCAAATCGGTGTTCGTATGTCCGAACTGAAGCAATTTTAATAAAAAAATATTAAAAATTTTTGTAGGGGGCGCTGTAGTGCAAAATTTCAGTTTCTTTTGACAAATAGGTGTAGGCCTGGGAGACAGATGTCTGAGTCAAATTTGAGCCAAATCGGTGTTCGTATGTCCGAACTGATGCAATTTTTGTAAATGTACATTTGTAGGGGGCGCTATAGTGCGAAATTTCAATTTCCTTTAATAAATGGGTGTAGGCCTGGGAGATACACGTCTGAGTCAAATTTGAGCCAAATCAGTGTTTGTATGTCTGAGCTGAAGATATTTTTGTGATGGTAAATTCCCGAAAACACTTCGCAATGTTTTCAACCTCGTCGCACAAAAACGGTGACACCGATTCAAAAAATTCGGCTAACTTTTGATGCCCGACTTCTCTAGATACTGTACACCGATTTTGAGCTCATTTGGCCAAACAGCTTAGTAGGAGATAGTTAAAATACGACGTCAGCGAAAACGCTGACTCAGCTTTTTGGAAAATTCAATCCAATATGGCCGACTAAGGGTGGGTTTAGGGGCGTGGCCACAATAATATTTTTTGTTTATCTCCTCATGATGAATCTGTGTACCGATTTTCGTGGTTCTACGACAAACTTTATGTTGGTCATGCTCCCATTGACGTAATGCATTTCCACTTTTCAAGGGGGCGCATCAGCAACATTTCTTTACCGACATCTCCAAAACCTATATGTAAATTCAATTTTGCAAATTTCTGAATTTTGTGCAAAATTTGGTGAGTTTTCATAAATGTTCAGGGGGTCAAAATTGAGCTCAAAGCGCAGGAGAAAGAAAAAAAATTAAAGCCGCAAGCGGCATCTAAAGGCCCTCGCCAAGGGCACGTCCAGTAGAAGTATGCTCATCATTCAGCAGGTGGCGCTCTAGCACCAAATTTCAATGTCTTCTGATGAATGGGTGTAGGCCTGGGAGATTGACAATTGACTCAAATTTGAGACAAATCACTGTTTATAAGTCCGAACTGAACAAATTTTTATATAAATAAATCTGTAGTGGGCGCTGTGGAGCCAAAATTCAATTTGTTCCATTGAATGGGTGTAGGCCTGCGAGATGTACCACTGAGTCAATTTGAGCCAAATTGGTGTTCGTCTGTCTGAACTGTTACAATTTTCGTGAAGGTAAATTTGTAGGGGGCGCTATTGTCTGAATTTTCAGTGTCTTCTGACAAATGGGTGTAGGCCTCGGAGATTGACAATTGATTTGAGACAAATCAGTGTTCGTATGTCCGAACTGAACAAAATTTTATATAAATAAATCTGTAGGGGGCGCTATGAGCCAAAATTCAATTTGTTCCATTGAATGGGTGTAGGCCTGTGAGATGTACCACTGAGTCAAATTTGAGCCAAATCGGTGTTCGTGTGTCTGAACTGATGCAATTTTCGTGAAGGTAAATTTGTAGGGGGCGCTACTGAGCGAAGTGGCAATTTCTTTTGATAAATGGGTGTAGGCCTGGGAGATTGATAACTGATTCAAATTTGAGCCAAATTGGTGTTCGCATGTCTAACGTGAAGTAATTTTCGTAAAGGTAACATTGTAGGGGGCGCTATGGCGCTGAATTTAAAATTTTTCTGGTAAATGGGTGTAGGCCTGGGATATAGACGTCTGAGTCAAATTTGAGCCAAATTGGTGTTCGTATGTCCGAACTGAAGCAATTTTAATAAAAAATATTGAAAATTTTTGTAGGGGGCGCTGTAGTGCAAAATTTCAGTTTCTGTTGATAAATAAATGTAGGCCTGGGAGACAAATGTCTGAGTCAAATTTGAGGCAAATCGGTGTTCGTATGTCCGAACTGATGTCATTTTTGTAAATGTGCATTTGTAGGGGGCGCTATAGTGCGAAATGTCAATTTCTTTTAATAAATGGGTGTAGGCCTGGGAGATAGATGTCTGAGTCAAATTTCAGCCAAATCGGTGTTCGTATGTCTGAGCTGAAGCAATTTTTGTGATGGTAAATTTTCGAAAAAACTTTGCAAAGTTTGCAACCTCGTCACACAAAAAAGGTGATGCCGATTCAAAAAATTCAGCTAACTTTTGATGCCCCACTTCTCTAGATACTGTACACCGATTTTGAGCTCATTCGGCCAAACGGCTTAGTAGGAGATAGTTAAAATACAACTTAAGCGAAAACGCTGACTCAGCATTTTGGAAATTTCAATCCAATATGGCCGACAAAGGGTTGGTTTAGGGGCGTGGCCATAATAATATTTTTTGTTTGTCTCCTCATGATGAATCTGTGTACTGATTTTCGTGGCTCTACGACAAACTTTATGTTGGACGCGCTCCCATTGGCGCAATGCATTTCCAGTTTTCAAGGGGGCGCTGCCGCAACATTTCTTTACCGACATCTACGAAACCTATATGTAAATTCAATTTCTCACACTTCTGAATTTTAGGCAAAATTTGTTGAGTTTTCGTAAATGTTCAGAGGGTCAAAATTGAGCTCAAAGCGCAGGAGAAAGAAAAATAAGACAAAAAAAAAATTAAAATTAAAATTAAAGCCGCAAGCGGCATCTAAAGGCCCTCGCCAAGGGCACGTCCAGTGGAAGTATGCTCATCGTTCAGCAGGTGGTGCTGTAGCCCCAAATTTTGTGTCTTCTAATGAATGGGTTTAGGCCTGGGACATTGACAATTGATTTGAGACAAATCAGTGTTCGTATGTCCGAACTGAACAAAATTTTGTATATATAAATCTGTAGGGGGCGCTATGAGTAAAAATTCAATTTGTTCCATTGAATGGGTGTAGGCCTGTGAGATGTACCACTCAGTCAAATTTGAGCCAAATCGGTGTTCGTATGTCTGAACTGATGCAATTTTCGTGAAGGTAAATTTGTAGGGGGCGCTACTGAGCGAAGTGGCAATTTGCAACCTTGTCACACAAAAACGGTGATGCCGATTCAAAAAATTCGGCTAACTTTTGATGCCCCACTTCTCTAGATACAGTACACCGATTTTGAGCTCATTCGGCCAAACGGCTTCGTAGGAGATAGTTAAAATACAACTTCAGCGAAAACGCTGACTCAGCATTTTGGAAATTTCAATCCAATATGGCCGACTAAGGGTTGGTTTAGGGGCGTGGCCATTATAATATTTTTTGATTGATTTGATTTTTCGATTTTCGTGGCTCTACCACAAACTTTATGTTGGACGCGCTCCCTTTGGCGCAATGCATTTCCACTTTTCAAAGGGGCGCTGCCGCAACATTTCTTTACCGACATCTACGAAACCTATATGTAAATTCAATTTCTCACTCTTCTGAATTTTAGGCAAAATTTGGTGAGTTTTCGTAAATGTTCAGAGGGTCAAAATTGAGCTCAAAGCGCAGGAGAAAGAAAAATAAGACAAAAAATAAAAAATAATTAAAGCCGCAAGCGGCATCTAAAGGCCCTCGCCACGGGCACGTCCAGTAGAAGTATGTCCATCGTTCAGCAGGTGGCGCTCTAGCACCAAATTTCAATGTCTTCTGATGAATGGGTGTAGGCCTGGGAGATGTACCACTGAGTCAAATTTGAGCCAAATCGGTGTTCGTATGTCCGAATTAATGCAATTTTTGTGAAGGTAAATTTGTAGGGGACGCTACTGAGTGAAGTGGCAATTTCTTTTGATAAATGGGTGTAGGCCTGGGAGATTGACAACTGATTCAAATTTGAGGCACATCTTTGTTCGTATGTCCATACTAAAGAAATTTTTGTATAAGTAAATCTGTAGGGGGCGCTATGAAGCTAACATTAAATTTCTTCCATTGAATGGGTGTAGGCCTGCGAGATGTACCACTGAGTCAAATTTGAGCCAAATCGGTGTTCGTATGTCCGAATTAATGCAATTTTCGTGAAGGTAAATTTGTAGGGGGCGCTACTGAGTGAAGTGGCAATTTCTTTTGATAAATGGGTGTAGGCCTGGGAGATTGACAACTGATTCAAATTTGAGCCAAATTGGTGTTCGCATGTCTAACGTGAAGTACTTTTCGTAAGGGAAAATTGTAGGGGGCGCTATGGCACCGAATTTCAATTTTTTCTGATTAATGGGTGTAGGCCTGAGAGATAGACGTCTGAGTCAAATTTGAGCCAAATCGGTGTTCGTATGTCCGAACTGAAGCAATTTTAATGAAAAAAACATATATATATTAAATTTTCCGAACTGATGTCATTTTTGTAAATGTACATTTGTAGGGGGCGCTATTGTGCGAAATTTCAATTTCTTTTAATAAATGGGTGTAGGCCTAGGCGATGGACGTCTGAGTCAAATTTCGGCCAAATCGGTGTTTGTATGTCTGAGCTGAAGCAATTTTTGTGATGGTAAATTTTTGAAAAAACTTCGCAAAGTTTGCAACCTCGTCGCACAAAAACGGTGACACCGATTCAAAAAAGTCGGCTAACTTTTGATGCCCCACTTCTCTAGATACTGTACTCCGATTTTGAGCTCATTTGGCCAAACAGCCAAGGAGAAGATAGTTAAAATATGACGTCAGCGAAAACGCTGACTCAGCATTTTGGAAATTTCAATCCAATATGGCCGACTAAGGGTTAGTTTTGGGGCGTGGCCATAATTATATTTTTTGTTTGTCTCCTCATGGTGAATCTGTCTACCGATTTTCGTGGCTCTACGACAAACTTTATGTTGGACATGCTCCCATTGGCGCAATGCATTTCCACTTTTCAAGGGGGCGCTGCCGCAACATTTCTTTACCGACATCTACGAAACCTATATGTAAATTAAATTTTCCACATTTCTGAATTTTGTGCAAAATTTGGTGAGTTTTCGTAAATGTTCAGGGGGTCAAAATTGAGCTCAAAGCGCAGGAGAAAGAAAAATAATAAAAAAATAAAAATAAAAATAATAATAATCTGAGCAAGAACAATATAGCCGTTTCTATGGCAACCACATATTTGGCCTTTTTTGAAAGTTCTCGATGTCCCCCACATGTCTGTGGGGTCAGAGGTCACGTGTCGTGCACTTACACCCACATGACTGACCCCGAGTGGGCGTGTCCCATTGACTCCCATTCGTTCTTAGCAGGTGTAAATATGCGATTTGTGCACGTCATATACATCGTCGGAAAGGTCTCAGTGCCGTGAATGTGAATATGTGTGAGAGTGGCGACAGTGGCAAAAGGCGACCGCGTCACTGGCGATTTCGTCCCCATGCGCCCACTGCAGACTCAATAGGCCCTGCGCCGGCTTTACTCGGCTTGGGTCTAATAATAATCTGAGCAAGAACAATATAGCCGTTTCTATGGCAACCACGTATTTGCCCTTTTTTGAAAGTTCTCGAGGTCCCCCACATGTCTGTGGGGTCAGATGTCACCTGTCGTGCACTTACACACATGTGACTGACCCCGAGTGGGCGTGTCCCATTGACTCCCATTCATTCTGAGCAGGTGTAAATATGCGATTTGTGCACATGTCATATACATCGTCGGAAAGGTCTCAGTGCCGTGAATGTGAATATGTGTGAGAGTGGCGACAGTGGCGACAGGCGACCGCGTCACTGGCGATTTCGTCCCCATGCGCCCACTGCAGACTCAATAGGTCCTGCGTGGCTTTACTTGGCTCGGGCCTAAAAAATAAATAAATAAATAAAAATACTAATAATCTGAGCAAGAACAATATAGCAGTTTCTGTGGTAACCACGTATTTGACTTTATTTGAAAGCTCTCGAGGTCCCCCACATGTCTGTGGGGTCAGATGTCACGTGTCGTGCACTTACACACACGTGACTGACCCCGAGTGGGCGTGTCCCATTGACTCCCATTCATTCTGAGCAGGTGTAAATATGCGATTTGTGCACATGTCATGTACATCTTCGGAAAGGTCTGAGTGCCGTGAATGTGAATATGTGTGAGAGTGGCGACAGTGGCGAAAGGCGACCGCGTCACTGGCGATTTCGTCCCCATGCGCCCACTGCAGACTCAATAGGCCCTGCGCCGGCTTTACTCGCCTCGGGCCTAAATTAAAAAAAAAAGTAATAATAATAATAATAATCTGAGCAAGAAAAATATAGCCGTTTCCGTGGTAACCACGTATTTGACTTTATTTGAAAGCTCTCAAGGTCCCCCACATGTCTGTGGGGTCAGATGTCACGTGTCGTGCACTTACACACACGTGACTGACCCTGAGTGGACGTGTCCCATTGACTCCCATTCATTCTGAGCAGGTGTAAATATGCGATTTGAGCACTTGTCATATAAATCTTCGGAAAGGTCTCAGTGCCGTGAATGTGAATATGTGTGAGAGTGGCGACAGTGGCAAAAGGCGACCACGTCACTGGCGATTTCGTCCCCATGCGCCCACTGCAGACTCATTAGGCCCTGCACCGGCTTTACTCGGCTCGGGCCTAATAATTAAAGCCGCAAGCAGCATCTAAAGGCCCTCGCCATGGGCACGTCCAGTAGAAGTATGTCCATCGTTCAGCAGGTGGCGCTCTACCACCAAATTTCAATGTCTTCTGATTAATGGGTGTAGGCCTGGGAGATTGAAAACTGATTCAAATGTGAGGCAAATCTTTGTTCGTATGTCCGAACTAAAGAAAGTTTTGTATAAGTAAATGTGTAGGGGGCGCTATGCAGCTAAAATTAAATTTCTTCTTTTGAATAGGTGTAGGCTTGTGAGATGTACCACTGAGTCAAATTTTAGCCAAATCGGTGTTCGTATGTCTGAATTAATGCAATTTTCGTGAAGGTAAATTTGTAGGGGGCGCTAATGAGCAAAGTGGCAATTTCTTTTGTTAAATGGGTGTAGGCCTGGGAGATTGACAACTGATTAAAATTTGAGACAAATTTGTGTTCGTATGTCTAACGTGAAGTTATTTTTGCAAAGGTAAAATTGTAGGGGGCGCTATGGCACCGTATTTCAAATTTTTCTTATAAATGGATTTAGGCCTGGGGGATAGACGTCTGAGTCAAATTTGAGCCAAATCGGTGTTCGTACATCCGAACTGAAGCAATTTTAATTAAAAAAAATTTAAAAATTTGTAGGGGGCGCTGTAGTGCAAAATTTCAGTTTCTTTTGATAAATGAGTGTAGGCCTGAGAGACAGATACCTGAGTCAAATTTGAGCCAAATCGGTGTTTGTATGTCCGAACTGATGTCATTTTTGTAAATGTATTTTTGTAGGGGGCGCTATAGTGCAAAATTTCAATTTCTTTTAATAAATGGGTGTAGGCCTGGGAGGTAGACGTCTGATTGAAATTTAAGCCAAATCGGTGTTTGTATGTCTGAGCTGAAGCAATTTTTGTGATGGTAAATTTTCGACAAAACTTCACAAAGTTTGCAACCTCGTCGCAGAAAAACGGTGACACCGATTCAAAAAATTCAGCTAACTTTTGATGTCCCACTTCTCTAGATACTGTACTCCGATTTTGAGGTAATTTGGCCAAACGGCTTAGTAGGGGATAGTTAAAACACAATGTCAGCAAAAACGCTGACTCAGCATTTTGGAAATTTCAATCCAATATGGTCGACTATGGGTTGGTTTTGGGGCGTGGCCATAATAATATTTTTTGCTTGTCTCCTCATGATGAATCTGTGTACTGATTTTTGTGGCTCTATGACAAACTTTATGTTGGACGCGCTCCCAGTGGCGTAATGCATTTCCACTTTTCAAGGGGGCGCTGCCGAAACATTTTTTTACCGACATCTACAAAACCTATATGTAAATTCAATTTTTCACATTACTGAATTTTGGGCAAAATTTGGTGAGTTTTCGTAAATGTTTAGGGGGTCAAAATTGAGCTCAAAACGCAGGAGAAGGAAAAAATATATATATATATATTAATTAAAGCCGCAAGCGGCATCTAAAGGCCCTCGCCATGGGCACGTGCAGTAGAAGTATGTCCATCGTTCAGCAGGTGGCGCTCTAGCACCAAATTACAATGCCTTCTGATGAATGGGTGTAGGCTTAGGAGATTGACAAGTGATTCAAATTTGAGGCAAATCTTTGTTTGTATGTCCAAACTAAAGAAAGTTTTATACAAGTAAATCTGTAGGGGGCGCTATGCAGCTAAAATTAAATTTCTACCATTGAATGGGTGTAGGCCTGCGAGATGTACCACTGAGTCAAATTTTAGCAAAATCGGTGTTCATATTTCCGAATTAATGCAATTTTCGTGAAGGTAAATTTGTAGGGGGCGCTATTGAGCGCAATGTCATTTTCTTTTGATAAATGGGTGTAGGCCTGGGAGATTGAAAAACTGATTCAAATTTGAGCCAAATTGGTGTTCTTATTTCCAAACTGAAGTAATTATCGTAAAGGTAAAGTTGTAGGGGGCGCTATAGCACCAAATGTAAAATTTTTCTGATAAATGGGTGTAGGTCTGAGAGATAGACGTCTGAGTCAATTTTGAGCCAAATCGGTGTTCGTATGTCCGAACTGAAGCAATTTTAATAAAATAATTTTAAAAAAACTTGTAGGGGGCGCTGTAGTACGAAATTTCAGTTTCTTTTGACAAGTAGGTGTAGGCCTGGGAGACAGATGTCTGAGTGAAATTTGAGCCAAATCGATGTTCATATGTCCGAACTGATGTCTTCTTTTGAAATGTATTTTTGTAGGGGGCGCTACAGTGCGAAATTTCAATTTCTTTTAATAAATGTGTGTAGGCCTGGGAGATAGACGTCTCCTTCAAATTTGAGCCAAATCGGTGTTCGTATGTCTTAGCTGAAGCAATTTTTGTAATGGTAAATTACCGAAGAAACTTTGCACAGTTTGCGACATCGTAACACAAAAACGGTGACACCGATCCCAAAAATTCTGCTAACTTTTAATGTCCCACCTCTCTAGATATTTTACACCGATTTAGAGCTCATTTGGCCAAACGCCTTAGGAGGAGATAGTTAAAATACGACGTCAGCGAAAACGCTGACTCAGTATTTTGAAAATTTCAATCCAATATGGCCGACTTCCAGTTGGTTTAGGGGCGTGGCCACAATATAATTTTTTGTTTGTCTCCTCATGATGAATCTCTGTACCAATTTCCATGGCTCTTTGACAAACTCTATGTTGGACGGGCTCCCATTGACGTAATGTATTTCCACTTTTCAAGGGGGCGCTGTCGCAACATTTCTTTACCGTCATCTATGAAACTTATATGTAAATTCAATTTTCCACATTTATGAATTTTGGGCAAAATTTAGATAGTTTTCGTCAATGTTTAGGGGGTCAAATTTGAGCTCAAAGCGCAGGATTTGAATACAATCTTTTCAAGGAGTTTACTGAGAATTGATAAGATTGTAATTGGTAGTCTATTCTGACCATTCAGAGGGATTTTTAAAAAATTATTATTATCATTGGCATTATTTTTACTTCTTTCTCCAGCTTTGGACAAATCCCACTCGACAAACAGGCATTGAATACATGACATATAGTAGTAGATATGTGGATAGCAGCAGTTCCTAATAATTTACCATCAAGGCAGTCTGTACCAGCACAGTGGTCTGCAGAAATGGAGCATAACAATTTCTCCACCTCATCAATATCCACCAGTTTGAACTCAAACTCATAATGCGATTATCAATTAGTATGTATGATTTACAATTGCTCTCCATATCCATCTTACACCATTATTAGTTATCCTTTTCTACAAAGTAGTTGTTAAAATAATTAGCCACATCCAACGGTTTGGTTATAAACACTCCATCAGATTCAATGTAGGATGAATGCATCTTAGACTGTCTACCCATCATTTTATTTAACACATTCCACAGCTTTTTACCATCGTATTGACCCCCTCTTGTTCATTGTTGATAGTATAACCTCTTTTTCTCTCTGTTCAGCCTAGCGACTAGAGTCCATAGAGTGCAATATACTTTTTTTGTCACTCACTGAGCTAGGAGCCATATAAACCTTTTTAGCTTGGTCTCTTTGTTTCATTAAAATAATTAAATCCTTATCAATCTGGGGTGTACCATCGGACCTTACAGTAATTTCCTTATTGGTGTGTGTCTATTTCCTATAATCTCAAAATATTCCATAAAGTTTTTCAAAGCAATCTCAGGGTCGGATTCATCACTAACATTAGTCCACTGAACCTGCTTCATGTCTTCCAAAAAGGCATCCTCACAGAAGTGCTTATAAGACCTAGCACTAATTATTTTCATTTTGGCTTTAGGTATTTTGGATCTTCTGGACACCGCAATAAGGTTTTGGTCACTGCATCCAACTGGGAGGGACACAACTACTGAACATATGTTTGGCACATTAGTATATATGTGATCTATACAGGAAGAAGATAGAATGCATTCCTTACTAACCACCCTTGTAGGCACAGACACTATTTGAGTTAAATTGCAAGTACTGGACATTAGCAATAATCTTTTCTTCATGGGGCAGTTGTCTGCAAGCCAATTTACATTAAAATCACCAAGCAGGTACATTTCTCTGTTCTCATCAGTCACTCTTTCAATCATTGTGCAAATATTGTTCAGATACTCCATGTTAGCATTTGGAGGTTTATAGCATATAGTTTATAGCAACAGCCAACAACTGTTGGCTTGATATACAGTAAATGCACTTGTATCCGCAGAGCTTCAATATTTTCATTCATTAAATCAGAACGGAGCTTTACTGGTAGGTGATCCTGTATGTAAATTGCTATGTCTCCACCAAATCTGTTTCTGTCCCTACAAAATACTGAAAAACCATTAATAGATATTAAAGAATCATCAAATGAACCATCCAGATGTGTTTCAGTTACCGCTTGATGTGAATAGAGTTATTTTTTTACAAGTGTTTCAAGTTCATGTGTTTTGTTCCTCAAGCTGAATATATTTAAATGTGCAAGAATTAAACCCTTAGGTAAGTTCATAATGAGATGATCCTTTGTCATTAGTTTAGTAAAGTCCACAGTGAAGCAAACAGGCAGAGCAGAAAACTAGGCTCTTACTCCCATCCCTTGCTTCTGGGTGGGGGATGGACAATGAGCCTGTCATACTGGATGTTGGCTATATCACCTTGTTCTCTGGCAGCTTTCATGTCAGGGATAAGTTACCTGCACTTTTGCTTGACACCTTCAGAGTCATCTTCATTCATATGGACACTGGTGCTTTTCAGTTCCTTAGCTTTTCCTAGCACAGCCATTTTATTTTATTTTTTATGGCTGAGGAATCTGATCACAACTGGTCTAGGCCTCTACCAGAGTAGCCAGATGAAATGCAAAAACACATAAAGTACCATTCTTGTACATGTACAGATAGGAGTCGGATGAATTCAAATTAATGAATGTAAAGTTTTATGCATTTAACAATCATGTGGTTTTGTGATATTGTGCAGATTCCTAATAACCGGTCCATTCTACATTCCCCTTTCAAAGGCTCTAGAATCATGGTGAGTATTTCTACTGTAATTCTGACTTATGATCTCCTGTTAATTCTATCTCATTTAGTCATTTTCAGATTACATTTATGTTCTATTGTCCATGCTGGTTTAGTTTTTTTTCCCTCTTGTGTGTCTTTGACCAGTGTAAACTGGGCTCAGTCGCATTATTGAACCACTATAAACTCCACCGTCCACACCTTGGGCGTACCAGCCCTTTTCCATGTACGTGTTCTTGCACATTTAAAACATGGAATGTGTTACATACTCATCACTCAGGTTCATTCCACAAACAATAAATCAGTAAAGGTAGCATCTATATTAGTCACATTTGGTCATGTAAAAATTTGGGGAATGAAGAAGAGTATTTTGCTCATGTAAATGTGCATTTAAAGAAAAATGAAAAAGGAAGTTGCACAGGAGTCACAGACATGCATCTGATTCTTTGATTGACTTTAAACCAGGTAGTGTGATCACAAATGCACCTCTCCCTTTTGAGCTTTGACCTTTCCCCCACAGATGGAGAATGGGTACAGTGCCATGCGTGATGAAAGCAAAAGGTTAGGGTTGGAGTTTTGTTTTTTTTTACACAGTGGGTCTTACCCAGATTCATCCAATAGTTCTATGGTTAATTTAAGGTATATTTTCCTCTCCACTATCAGGCTGTTGTGACACAAATATGTTCAGGCCTTAATAAAGTCAAAGCCACAAATCCCACAATAGTTATCAATACTCCCATGCTGTAGTCACTGTTTACACAATTTGAAATGTTTTATAGATCAACAGCAAAAATAAAGTAGATATAATGGGCTGGATCTACTAAAGGTTTGCGTGTATTAAAACGTGTGCAAACTCATTGCACAGGCAAAAAAAATGTACAAACTGATTTACTAACAGTGCGCAATACGGGTTGCATCTTTCAAAGGTGCAAAATAGCACATCTGTATCCAGTTAGTATATTTGCCACAATGAATATGCAATATGGGGCATTTACATGCGGTTGTGCATGTACTGGGAGGAGAAAATGTAAATATATTAATTTAGCACACACAAAGTGATTCATCAAACCTGAAAGAAATGTTGCTCATAGAAACTGTGTTTATATTTAACACGTCTCAAAAGGAGGTGCAAACGGATTGTATGCGTAATTGCGCACACATGGCTGTGGTTAGGAGACACTGAAATGATGAAACGAGATGCAGAGAATGCACTTTTCACCCTTGTGTGAACATTTTTGGGGTGATGGAAGAAAAAATTATTGAGACGTATACACCCCCACACACATACACACATACACTTTGTGTGACTCTTTTCCACTTCTGATGATTGTGATAAAAAATATGCGCCGACATTAGGCTGCAGTGTGACAAAATTATGTGCGCCTGAAAGTCATTCAATCTAACAACCCCGACAACCCCCCCCCCCACACACACACACACACACACACACACACACACACATACACACACCTTTAAAATGAAAAATAAATGAATGAATGAGTCATGCAATACCTTCTATGACAAAACTCCTCCAATGTTACATTTCAGTGCGTCTGGATTATTCAGCGCCCTGTTACCATTAGTGCTGCTGTATCCCAGAGCAGTTTAGTGCACACAAAGTCCTCATTTAAATAGGGCGGTCTGCAAAACTTTGCACCTCTTGACATTTGCACAAGCAATCTTAGTAAATCACCTGCAAACCGAGGTTCAACCCCACATACAAAATTTTAGATTGCGCACACAAATTAATACAGGCAAATTGGGATCTTAGTAGATCCGGCCCAGTAGATGTTTTTAAGTAGAGCATGTTATGATGTGTTTTTCTGTAATACTTTATTCTTTTTTAAAAAGATAAAGCATTATCATCATCACCCTCTACAGTCCAGGTTTTTTTCTCGAACTCCTGACGCTGTCAGTAAGGACAGATGAAAATGCCTCAGGCCAAAAACAAATACAAACGTATGATCAGTTTTAAGTCAGTGTATGGTTGTTTGTCAAAGTAACCTAATCATCTGGTGTACTGTGGATGATGATGTTGACCTTGGCTGTATTATTAAAGGACTCTGCGTTTATCTCGATGAGGAACCAGGACATTTAATCAAAGAGTATCTGCTGAGTCTTTGAGTGTTAAGATTTTTTTTTCTTTTATGAAGCCACGTTTTAAGTACATTTTTTTAGCGCCTTGATAATGCATTGATCCACTTGGATTTTTCACCTTTTGCCATGTTTCAGTCTTATACTGAAGTTAATTATTATACTCATTCTTTTCTCATCAATCTAAACTCAGTACTCAGAGAGAACTCAACTGTAGTATGATACTACTACCACCACCAGGGGTCACTGTTGGAGCAGAGAACAGTGCCTGGTTTCCTCCAAACACACAGTGGCAAGAAAAAGGATGTGAACCCTTTGAAATGTTACAGTTTACTGCATGGTCATAAAATGTGATGTTGTCTGCATCTAACTCACATATTTTAGATGAACACAATATGTTTAACCTGATTCCACACAAACGATGAGCGCATTAGAGTCTTCTGATGGACAGCCACCCTGACATTCTGTTGTCGGATACCCCAGTGGAATCCATAGCTATTCAATAAGGACATTAAATACTCCAATTGTTTGTGTGATATTATATTAAGCACTTTGTGTTTGTCTGTAACACTTCTCATTCAAACACTTTTACACAGAAAACTGTGTTTCCACTTCATCAGCCGTGTCTATCTGCTCACCTTTACCTGTTTGAGATAGTCAATAACCAATGGAATCCCAAACCATAAAAGGCCACCAGCTGGTCCGAGGTTCTTGCCAAAAAATAAATACCAAAACAAATAAATGGTTTTTACAAGTACTGGATGTAGACTGATTAGGAAATATAACAAAAGGTGAAAAAATCCAAGAAGGGATGAACCCTGTTATGAAGTCCTGTCTTTGTTTTTGTTCATATTTGCTGATGATTGTTCAGGGGTGTGTTGAATCTGATTTATTTATATACGTAATACATTATATAACTGAAAACAGACTGGAGCTGTGGTAGAAAGACAGGTGGTCTCACAGGACCAGGGGCATCATGTATGAAGACTTGCGTGGATTTCATACTGAAACCTGGCCTACGCTTAAAATCCAGAAAACTCCATACATCCAAAAAAATCCAGATGAACAAAACTGAACTGAATCCAAGCATATTTCCTTTATACATCCCAATAAGCTTGGAATTGACCTCATATGTTGAAATATCATGCCATCATTTAAATATGCAAATTGATATAAACAGGGCCTAAAGGTGGGATTTACCTCTCTGTATGATCAGATGACGTCAAGTTGGACGTGAAGCGGAGACCAAAACAGGCAAAGTGAGAGAAGAGGATGAACTCACCCCGTTTGAGCAGAGAGTCGCTGCAATTGTGGGTGACACTGCTCTCACAGGGGTGTTGGGAGCACATGTGGGTGACTCAGATCACCTCCAAGGTAAATATTGTCTTAATTTTGTCTTAGTGTAACTCACAAATTTGTTCATTATACGGATCATAAAACAGTCTACTCACAGCCAAACAAGATAAAGGGTCATGTGTAATCATGCCAGGATATCAAAGAGGAAATCAAAGATTTTGACTCACATTTAATTACTCAATTTAGGGTCAAGTGAATGGAAAGTGAGCATGTATGATAAAAATCAAAGTTATTCTTAGGATTTATTCCATGGAATCATTTTTTACCTCAGAATCTCTATTTTTTGAAACTGTTTTCCAATTTTCAACTGATTCAGTAGAGAAAAAAGTTACAACTGATAGAACAAAAGTAACTTTCAAATTTATTGACACGTCTCGGCACTGACTTTTTTAACAATTTTCACAATACTATTACTCTGTCAAAAAAATGTGAAGTTTTTATTGTATTTGTTGCTTGTATTCATTCATATTATTACTGTCCAAAACAGATTTTCACACATTGTTTGTAACCATGACACATTTTCAAGGTTTATATTTGCATGATTCCGATTTTGGGGTTGTAGCTCCATAACCAAAAAAAAAAACATGTTTTTTTTTTTTTTTTTTAGTTTTTTTATTATGAACTTTTCATCTTTTTTAAATGAAACTTCCAAAAAGTAAATATATTTGAACATACTTTCAGACACCTTAACCACTTTTTACAAGAAAGAAAATGTGTATATTTGATGTCCATCACTGTAGCTCCATAATCAGTAGTGGAGCCACAATACAAAAAGCATTTCATATACCCAACATTACTTATAGGATTTGCAGTTTTTGTTGTGAGTTTACAATTAAATTGCATACTAATCATTTACATACACATGAAAAAAAAACTGCAGTACTTAATGTCAATTTTAAGGGTTGAAAGCTTTTACAATATGCTTTGACAGCCGCGGAAGTGAAAGTGAAACTTAACACTCATTTACCCTTTCCCTACCTCCTGAAACTTCACAAACTTTCATTTGAGGGAGCATGATGATTGTCCTGGTCTATTATATATTATACAAATGTATAATAAGTCTAAAGGGACCGTTATGATTTTTTTGCATGAAATGTACAGTGTGGCAGCAAGGATAACCTTACCAGCAGAAACGCTGTATTATTTTTAGTTATTTTATTGTTTTATGATAATTTAACAAATTTATTTTTATAAAATTTGCATTCAGTAGACTATAAATAAGTTATGGAACATTTGTGACTTACTTTTTTTGTTTGTTTTTTTTTTTTTTTTTACAATAAAAGTCTTCATGCCATACTGACAAAGTAGTCTGTAGCTCCATAACTGATACTCTTTCGCATAAGTGCACACACTTTGCTCAAAAATTGGTAGTATGATAAAAAAAAAAAAAAAATGTAGCATATACATCCCAATTTGTAACAATATTTGAGCAAGAACAGCATGTTATGCACTTTTGCACAAACCATAAAAAACTGCTGTATCATTTCTGTTGCTCCATAACCGAACATTTTTTTTTCAAATGTTCACACTGAAAAATAAAGTTTGGCAAATCACCACCTTTACCAGGTTAAGGTACTTACTGATACCTACAGAAATATGTATAATTGAATGTTGTAGGTTTTTTTAGTTTAAGAGTTACAGCCCATTGAATAGCAAAACTGTAACTCCATAACCACTTGACCTGACACTTCATTATTTCCCAAAAGACAATGAGGCAGGAAAAGACAATGAGATGCAGTCCCACCCTCGTGACATAGACCCGGGGGATTCCTCCAGTCTGCCACAACAGGCAGCTGCTGATGCCCGTCCAACCAGGCGTATCCTCACCCATGTTCACCCGAGTCACAAGAGGACGTCGTGAGGGCAATCAGCGGCATCAATGAGTGCCTGGACCGACTTCTAAATGTTTTCACAGACATTATTACTACATTAATGCATTTATCAACAAGTGAATTTTGTGTCCTTGTCTCTTTATATGGTTGAAATCACATGTTGCCGAGCCCGAATGGCCTCCCAGGCAGGATTGGCATTGATGGGTCCAGCGTCTGGCTCGTCTGGTGGGGAGATTTGCTGCTCTGGCAGTAGGATTGCGTGCCGGTGTGATAATTGTTCATCGGTGTATCTCTGATGTGCACATCACTCAGAAGAATTGTCCTTTTCACATTATTGACAGTTTCACACCTCTAAGTGTTGCCAATGGTTCAAAAGCACTAGAAATGTGTGTATGCCAGCCATGAAGTTGGCGTGGAGCACCGCACATTTCCACGGTCATTTTACTCTTCATGTAACTGAACGTGAGCGTGGACAAGGGTGTATGCCATGTTTTTGGGCATACACCCCCTTTATACATGAGGCCCCTGGACAGGTGGACTCACAGGACCTGGACTGTCCTTTAGCTGTTGGCATGTTCTTTGACTCCATTTACACACTGAACCTCAACGACCTTCGTGACTTGACATAACCCTTTAAGATTCTTTATAAATGGTCCTGATGCTGGAAGACATCACTGTCCGACAAAGACTGAATGAGTATTTTATCTATGGATATTTCAAAGTGTTTCCAGAGTAAATAATGGTGTTCTTCAGTGCTTTGACATTCGTCATGTTGTGTGTTATTACACAGTTACTACATACACACCTGCATTTGTTCCATCACAGGAGCATTCATAATTTTTTTTCTAAAATAAACTGATAATGCACCGTGAAGACAAATGGTTTTCCTCAGTTTTTCACATTATACCATATGATAAAACTTGTGTTCGTTTATGGTGCTGCATGTTTTTGATGTACACTTTAATTATTATTGTACTTAAAAACTGTCTGTTTGCACAATATCAGATATTTTCATTTTATAATTTTGGCTTCCTACAAAGATGTATAAAATGTCCACAAGAGTATGTTTTTTAATACTTTGGAGTTTAGCACCAAAGCATTTCTGAGTGTTTTGGATTTTATCCATCTGTGGATTAAAAATGGTTAAGATATTTTGTCATCTTTACTTTATTCTCTGATATATGTCATGTTTTGTAGGTATAAGATAGATGTGGCGATGATAAGTCTTTGATTGGCAAAAGCAGAAATTAATATAGTGAAAATAGGTCACCTTGAAAAAACATAATTATGTTAGTTAATCATTCATAAATGTAATCCAAGAAAATGATTATTTTGTTTTTTCTTGAATTACATAGAAGATCTGTTGATCACATAAGGAAAGTAAAAATACTGAACAAAAATGTAAAAAGAACATGATACAATGATGTCAGTGTAACAAACATGATTTTTAGGATGTTACCAGACCATAACTTTATTTTATGGAACCACTTCCAATGATTTTATCACGTTAGTTCAAAGGATTTTTTTTTATTTTCAGTGTAAAAAAGTGCTGAAGTCTTGGAGGGAGAGTCCAACACTGATGAGAGGAAAATAAAAGAACACAACAAAATACAAAAAAACACTGAGAGATAATACTGAAGCTATTCAGGTCCACGGTGTCCGGGGGGCGGGGGGGGGGGGGGGGGGGCGGTGCGGTGACAGCCGTTCAGTCTGGTCCATTTACTGCCTCATCCATTAAAATAAAAATATCAGATTAAAACACAAGAAAATGGTTTTGGTTTTAAGCTCAGTTCATTTTAAAAATAAACATGTTAGGGGTCAATTTGACTAAAAGGGATTTTAAAGACAAAGGACAAACACAGATGTCCCATTAAAACCAGTCAAACCCAGATGGACTCCTGTGTCTGAAGTCTGTGGTGTCCACCTGTCCCTGTGTCCATGTGTCTCTGGTCAGTGGATGACGTGGGAAACTGGCTGTTTCAGTTCTGATCCAAACCCAAGGAAAAGTCAGAATTCCACCAATGAAACAGACTTGGAGGCTTGGCTCATGTTTGTTGGATGTATTTGATCTGTAGTCAATACATAAATGACCTACAGACATAAACCACCTTCAGCATCTCCCATTGGGACCAGAGTTCAAACCTGGGACACCAACACAACAGTTGAATGTTTAGGTCCTTTTATGTAAGCAATGGGAAAACAGAGGTCATATGACTGATCAGCTGTTTGTGTTTCATGGTCTTCACCAGTGGAAGTGGACAGATTTGTCATCCTCTGAAACATCACAGGTGTTTTAGACTGAAAACACCACTGACTGAAAACGCCGACTGTCCACCCCTGAACCACCACGGGGTCAACAGAAAGGTTTCTATATCACAGACTCTGTTTGTCTTTGAATCATCTCAAACATTTAACCTATGTTTGACAATTAACCAGTAACAAAAACAGATGCGAGTGGTAACACCATGGTAACCAAGGGGAACCTCAGCCAGAGTAGCATCTGGGAGGAGTGAATGGATGATTGGATGAATATGAATGAATGAACATATATGGATGAACAAATGAATGAATGGATGAATGAATGGATGAAAGAATGGATGAGTGAATGAATGAAACTCTAACAATGTTTAAGTCCAGGCTGAAAACAGCTCTGTTCAACTGCACATATAACAACTGAAAGGGTTCTATCTGCACTCTTCTCTTTTACTTTGTTTTAATTGATTAATATTTATGTTTTATTGATTATGTTTCAATTGTAATTGTGTGTTTTTAACCTATCTCTTTTCCATTTTCGTAGAGCACTGTGAATTGCCCTGTGTATGAATTGTACTATACAAATAAATCTGCCTTGCCTTGCCTTGGATGGATGGATGGAGGGATGGATGGATATGAATGAGTGGATGAATAAAAATGGATGAGTCGATGGACACTGTTGTATTCCCTCATCTCCGTTCTCCACATACATAAAGTCTGTGAACACTGAACCCTGTCATGTCTGTCCTTAAAGTCAGACAATTGACGTCCTCCAGACAACATCAGCTAATACTGTGTATGATGGTCTTTGTTCAGAGTTGACCGACACCTTTAAACAGCCAATCAGAGCAGTGACATGCCAACTCCATCACCCCGTCAGTTCAACAGGAAGCTCCCGGCTGCACAGCGCCTCCCACTGGCGGGCCAGAAGTGAGATCAGCCTCTCCCTGCTGTCGGCTCCAGGGACAAACACACACCACTGGACCTCTCCGTCTGCCCTCCCACTGGCCCCACCCCCTCTGGGCGGGGTCTCCTCCTGGTTCCCTGCGGCAAAGTGGTCCATGGTAAGTTGGCAGAGTAGGTCTGGACCCGGAAGGTCATCAAACACCAGCGTCAAGGCCTGTGGGTAGGTCTGGTAGCCCAGCAGGACCCGGTCCAGGTCCCGGATCCTCCGAGCCTCGCGCAGCTGGTACCGTTCCCTGTCAGAAGACAGAGGGTCACATGACCTCCAGCATCACATCATATGACCTCCAGCATCACATCAAACATCACATCAGGTCTGTTCTAGTTTTATTATCACTGTTGCTTCTAAACAAACATGTCATGAGAGTGAATGTGTGCGTGTGTGTGTGTATGTTTGTATGTGCCTGCAGGGATACGATATTAAGACTAAAACCAGTGGAAAATAACTTTCCTGATTAGAATAAAAAGATCACTTTACAAAAGCGAGAAAAAAAAAAACTTGATAAAAGTTGGAGCAACAGTCACTAGTAGACTCTGGTTTAGACAAGTGTCATCGGATAACTGCTGTTGTAATGTGGTCATTTATAAATACAATTGATTGATTGATTGATTAATTGATTGGCTGGCTGACTGATTGGACTTGAATGTCAGGTCAAACCAACTCCATCTGGTCATAAAGATTCACACGTTTTATTTGTGAATCATACATCCTGTATTCTTTCATTTTGCTCCATAGTTTTGACATCTGTAATTTTTATAGA
This sequence comes from Sphaeramia orbicularis, assembly GCF_902148855.1. Taxonomy (NCBI): domain Eukaryota; kingdom Metazoa; phylum Chordata; class Actinopteri; order Kurtiformes; family Apogonidae; genus Sphaeramia; species Sphaeramia orbicularis. Next base: position 42,973,279 of record NC_043961.1, read on the forward strand.
AGTTGACAAAACAATCTTTCAATGTTCCTATTATTTCAATGAGCTGAACAGAGGACATGGACATCATCAGTTCTGATGGCACTTGTTCACTATTTAGTTCAATTCCCTTCTCAATTTAAGAATTAATGAATGTAAAAGAAAAGATAAAGTCCACTAAGCAGCATAGTAATGTTTGCACCATGACATCAAACTGAACTGAGGATTATTTTAATTCAACACTAACAGTAACTATGAACTAAAATCATTTATTAGATGAAATAAGTGTCTGCTGTTGACTCAAATATCACCTGGACGGAGGTTCTTTGGCAAAGTCTGGCAGAGGGTAGCTGATGTAGTCCTCGTCCAACAGGAACACGTCACTGCTGGTCAGTATCAGAGTCCTGGGCTGAAGAACTGGTGAGGGGGCAGAGCCAGGAGCTAAGGGGGAGGGGCCTGACAGGCCAGAGCCCTGACCAGGCACTTTGACCTGTAGATGACAGGTAGAAACAATAGAGATATCAATTAATTAAAAAAATACTAATTAAATTGTACAATTTGCTATAATCACAATTTATCCAGTTGTACGGGACCAGTTCTACAGGAATGGTTCTACAGGACTGGTTCCTTAGGAGTGGTACTACAGTACTGGTTCTACTAGACTGCTTCTAAAGGAGTGGTACTACAGGACTGATACTACAGGACCGATTCTATAGGACCAGTAATCTAAAATACCATAGTGTCAGAGATCAGATCAGGTGGATTTAGATCTGGAGACGGTGGCCAAACAAGTAGTAGTATAGAATAGAATAGAATAGAATAGAATAGAATAGAATAGAATAGAATAGAATGCCTTTATTGTCATTATACATATGTACAACGAAATTATGAGAGACAACTCTCTGGTGGTGGGTAGTGCAAACAGTTTAAAGAAGAAAAGAAGTGTAAATATATATACAGTATAAAAACAGGCATGTCACCAACCAAGAAAACAGTAGTGATAAGTATATATTGCACTTGACCCTGGCTGAACACTATGACATATGTTAAATATATGTCCTTTGTGAGGTGTCGTCATTGCAGTGTGTTCAGTACCCATATTGCACTTGGATAAAACATACTGCTAAATCTGGAGGTGCGGGCCTGGATGGACCTGTACCACCTCCCTGAGGTCAACAGTGAGAACAGGCTGTGTCCAGGATGTGAACCATCGAGGGTGATGCTTCTGGCCCTGCGCAGACACCTGGTGTTAAAGATGTCTGACAGAGAGGATAGCTGGACTCCTATGATGCTCTGTGCTGACTTTCTGACTCTTTCCAGAGCCTTCTTGTCAGCCTGAGAGCTGCTCCTATACCACACTAAGATGTTGTGGGTAAGGATGCTCTCCACAGAACATCTATAGAAGGAAAGCAGCAGTTCCTGGGACAGGTTCACCCTTCTCAGTGACCTTAAAAAGTACAGGCGCAACATCAGCTCCACTCTGACAGCCTGGTGGGAATTTCTTAAAATAAATAAATGTTCACCCATTCCATGCAAGCAGACACCCATCTGGAACAACCCTGACATCCTGCAAAATAAAAGAATTATAAACTTTACTCAGTGGAAGAACAAAGGAATAACACATTTAGAAAATATCATAGTGGATGGAAACTTTGTACCATTTGATACGCTCACTTCACAACATGGGATTAGCAGCACCAAATTTTTTGAATATCACCAAATCAAATCTATTATAGGTAAGAAATATACCCCTAACCAGTTAAACTTGCAACTACCAATCAAGGTGGAAGAATTTTTGAACCTCCGCAGCCCAAAGCTACTATCCAAAATATATAGGCTTAATGCTAAAACAGATGACTTAATCTACCTACCGACTTCAAAATGGGAGACAGATTTATCCAGTGATTTTGATCAAAAGTCATGGTCACAAATATGTTCAAATACATTTAAAATGACTAAAAACCCGAATTTACAACTAATTCAGTTCAAAATTCTTCACAGAATTCATTATACAGGACAAAGGATGTTCAAGATGGGTCTCACACAGTCAAACATCTGCTCACAGTGCACAGATAACTCTGTTGATAACAACATACATGCCTTGTGGCAATGTGCACCTGTCCAGAGGTTTTGGCTTCAGGTCTCTGAGGACCTGTCAACATGGCTCAGATGCAATGTTCCAGCCCACCCCACACTGTGTTTACTAGGTGACCTGGGCCACACCAACATGGATACTAACACCTCACACATGGTCCTCACTGCTTTATGCATCGCAAAGAAAACTATCCTTGTGAATTGGAAAACAAAAGCCAATCTGAGCATTAACCAGTTTAGGAACCTTCTATTAGATCACATAAGTAATGAGACAATATCTGCCTCTTCAAACAATCAATTGGACCAATCTCATTCTCTCTGGACCCCTGTGATTAGCTCTATCACATCACTCTGAGTGTTAGGAGGCTGGCAGGAGGAGCCGCGGGGCTACGGGTCACTAGTGGTCCCTTGGAGTGGGGGTCTGGACTGCCCTGCTCTGGGGGCGGCTTGGTGTTTGTCCGGGTTGGGGCGGGGGTGGACCCGGCACCGGAGTTGCCCTGTGGTGGTGGGGTAGGGGGCTCCGGGTTGGGCCTGGGTCGGTGGCCGGCATCCCCCGGGTCGGGTGGCTAGGCTGGTCGGGGGTGGGCGGGGTGCGGTACCTGGGCCCTGAGGTCCGGGTGCTGCCCCTTCCGGGGTGGGGGGAGAACCCGGCATGCGCCGGGTGTCTGGGCTGGCCTAGACTTGCCGCTGTGGGAGTGGGCGGGTGCGTGCCCCGGTGTCTGGCTGGTGCCTGGAAGTCCTGGGGGGGGAGTGTGTGTGTGTGTGTGTGTGTGTGTGTGTGTGTGTGTGTGTGTGTGTGTGTGGGTAGGTGTGTGTGTGGGTGTGTGTGTGTGTGTGAGAGAGAGAGAGAGAATGTGTGTGAGTGTGTGTGTGTGCACGCATTTGTGTGTAGGGGCGGGTGGGTCGGTGTGTGTTGGTGTGTGTGAACGAGTGCTCATGTGTATTAGAGTATGAATGAGGGATTGTGCGTGCAAGTCTGTGTGTGCGGGTGTGTGGGGGAGCTGATGGAGCAGGTGTGTGGGTGTGGATGTACATGTATGTTTGGTGAATGAGAGAGGGTTGTGGTGTGGTGGCGGTGGGGGAGGGGGACTGCAGGTGTGCCTGGGGGGTTGTGGGGGGTGGGGGGTGTCGCTGGGGGTTCTCTCGGGGTGCGGTGCGGCCGTGGTGGCGATTGGGACCTGGGGCGGGCGCGCTGGTCGCTGGGTCTCATGCTGCGGGGTGGCACTGTGCCGGTGATCGCTGCATCCCTAGTGCATGTAAGACTGGGGAGGTGTGGAGTGTGGTGGGTCCCTGTGCCTGTTTGGGGGGCTTTGGGGTGGCTGGTCCCAGGTCCGTGCTCCCTCGACTGCATAGGATGATTGAGTGCGTGAGTGGCCTCTTGGGGGGTGGGGTGGGGGGGGGGGTGGCTTTCTGGCTGCGGTCATTGGGTGCCCGGGGTCTCTGGGCTGCCCCACTCCTTGGCGGCCCCTGCCTGGGGACGGGTACTGGGGAACGGGGGTGCTGAATGCCGGCTGGCTCGTCTTCTGGGAGGAAACTTCCTCCCAGTCATACCATCCCCAACCCCTCGCCTCCCCACCCCCCTCACGCAAAGCACGTAGGGTCTTGGGGAGGGTGCACATCCCGAGGGGGTACAGCAGGGGGGGTCACTAAAACGGCCTCCCTCTGTGGTACCCTGGGGTGGCTAACTCCTCAATTTTAATTACACCCACCCACAACACAATACACAGAAACACTAACACCACACATTCACTTTTGGGGGGCGGGCTGCGTGGCGCCTGGTGGGCGGTGCTGTGCCGGTGGGTGAGGCTGCCTGTGTGGTGTCGCCCTCAGTGGTGCGCAGTTATGCTCCTCAATTTTAATTGCTTGCATACACACCTCACACTTCAAAACACTGATAGGTGGGGAGGCGAGGGGGAGGGGCGGTCTTCCCACACCCCTGTTTATTGGACGCCGTCTGGGGCGGGGGGCCCCGGGGGAGGGGGGCTGGAACATTGGCTTGGGGTTCACCTGGCTGCAATGCTGGAGGTTGCCGCCCTCTGATGAATGATGTGTGCGCATGGGAATTATGGTCGGGGGGGGGGGCTGGGCTAGCCGCTCTCTTGCCTGCCGCAGGTCGTGTTGGGACCGGGAAAGATGTGTGTATGCGGGCATCGGGGGTGTGGCGGTTGCTGGCAGGGTGGTGGACCGCGGTGGGGTTCCTGGCGGCTGGTGTTGCCGCCCTGGGCTGCGGTTGGTGCTGGGGCTGCGCTCAGGTGCCACGCCTTGGGGGGACTCACAGCGGTGCTGCTCGCTGCTGGGGGGAGCGGCACTCCGAATACGCGTGTCTGGTGTGTGCAGGTGGGTGGGAGGGGCTGTTGATGGATGTGGGTACATGTGTGGGTATGTGTATACATGTAGATGTGTATGTGTGGGCATGCATGTGGGTAGGTGGGTGTATGGGCATGGGTGGAGGTGTTTGTGGGTGTGTGCGTGTGTGTGTGTGTGTATGAATGGTCGAACATGTGGGATGGGTGGTGTGTATGTCTGGGAGTCAGTGGGTGTGTGTGTGCATATGCTTGTGTGGGTGAGTGGGGGACTGGGGTGTGTATGGGGTTTGGGGGTTGGGCTTGGTGGGATGGGGAGGTGGGCCTCCGGGCCCCCAGGGCGCTTGGCTGTGGCATCGGGGTGCGCACTGGCCTGCAGCTTGTGGCGGTCTGGGCCGGCCTGGCCGCCCGGTGTGCTGGGTGGGACCCCTGCCTGGGGAGATGGGTGGCTCCTGGGCTCGTGGGGCTTGGGGGCCGGCGCCTTGCCTGCCCCTGGGTGGCCGGCCCCCGGCGGGGGGGTGGCGGCTGGCGTCCCTGGCCTCCTGGGGCCTGTGCTCGGCTGCTGTGGGGCCTCTGGTGGGGGGCCCTCCCTCGACCATCTTCGGGGCAGGCACACTGTTGCCTCTCGGGGGGGGGCGGGCTGGATCCCCCCTCTCTGTGGTGTCTGCTGGATGGCCAGACCTTGGGGCCCTCTTGGTCGGTCCCTGATCCTTGGAGGGAGTGCGGTTGCGGTTGCATGTCTGTGTTCTTCACCTCAGTCTGTTTGCCTGGTTCACTCTGTCACAGCAGATGAATGTGAACAACTGATGTTGTGTGGATTTGTTTCTGGTATTATTTGTTATAGGTATTATTTGTACGAATGTGGTATACGACATTTTGTTCATGCTTTCTTATATTCTTCATTTCATAGGTCTTATGTATCTCATTGCTGTGTTTTTTTTTTGTTTTTTTTTGTAGTTTTGTTTGTTTTGTTTTGTTTTTTTTTTCTCTCTCTTCTGCCCAGTTTACGCAGTTCTGGTTGTAGTTATTGTCACCATTATAATTGTCTCCATGGTTGTTGCTGTTTGTATTGTTGATACTTTCTTGTGAGGGTCTTCTCCACCTTCTTCTCTCTTGTTCTCTCCCCTTCTTCTACCCCCCCACCCCCCATGTCAGGTCCGGCATCGAAATGTGGTTCAACAAAACTCATAATAAACACAGCAGAATATCAAAGGGCGCTTCATATACTTTATGAAGTTACTCTTGGCAAAGGAAATTTGTTCAGCACCAAAAGGAACCAGACTACCATTCTACTGTTAGAACGCTGGACAAGACAAGTAGGGGAAAAAAAAAAAAAAAAACAGTAGTGTGAGATATTCCCTGGTAAAATGTCCAAATAAAAGAGGATACACAAGCAAAGGTGTTAGAAAAATGGGCAATGATGACTGGGAGTACAGTTGGTGTTGGCTGCTGCCTTATCAGTACAGACAGCTGCCTGTCAGCCAGCTGAGCCCAAAAAAGAAAAAAAAAAAAAAAAGTACAGGCGCTGCCCTGCTTTTTTCACAAGGGCACTGGTGTTAGTGCCCCATGTGAGGTCCTGAGAAATGTATGTACCCAGGAGTACCCAGGAATCTGAAGTCACTGACCCTCTCCACGGTGTCCCCTCAGATCAGAAGGGGAGGGGAATCCTCCCTCTTCATAGTATAAGTAGTAGTAGCAGTAGTGGTGGTAGTGGTAGTAGTGGTGGTAGTAGTAGTAGTGATAGTGGTGGTAGTAGTACTAGTAGTTGTGGTAGTAGTAGTAGTAGTAGTAGTAGCAGTAACAGTAGAGGTGGTAGTAGTAGTAGCGCTAGTAGTGGTGGTGGTAGTAGTGGTAGTAGTAGTAGTGGTAGTAGTAGTAGCGGTAGTGGTAGTAAGCTAAGATAGATAAGACTAGAAAAGAACTCGGAGAGTGCAGACCTCCGCCAAGGCAGATCAGTCCCCCCCTCCCCGATCACCACCAAAATTTCATCATTTGTTCCTTGTGCCAGTATCAACATTTCCTGAAATTTTCATCCAAATCTGACCATAACTGTTTGAGTTATCTTGCACACGGACAGACAGACAGACCAACACCGGCAAAAATATAACCTTCTTGGCAGAGGTAATAAGACTTTATTCATCCCACCAGTTAACAGCAGCAACATACAACAAGCAATTGCAGAAAGACAGGTAGAAAAACCACACATAACAAAATGAAAAATATAGAGAGAAATAAGAAATTTGGTATTTATGTAAATATTTATATGAATAAAACATTTTAATTAAAAATGAAATTAAATATAATTTATATCATCATGGCTGCATATGTACATAATGTGATGTGGGGGGTGGGGGTCATTGGGATCTGTAAAGTCTGATGGCTGTGGGGCGGAATGACCTGCAGAACCGCTCGTTCTTGCTCTACGTACTGTATGTTTTATTTGGAGCATTGTTTCAGTCACAAACTAAGGGCTTTGTAAGGTGAGACTGAAATGGTTCTATATGGAGTTTAATGTTCACGCTGGGGCCTGGATACTGAACTGTGCTTCAGGAACAAGACAAGAATAAAAGTGGGGTATTGTGAATACAGAAGGCTGAAGCAGCTAGCGCTGAACTGCTAATGCAGAATGCTGAAGATGATGAAATACTGAAGTCATTTATGAAAATGCTTGAATACTTTGTGGAAAAGCTAGCGCAAATGTATATTATTGGGACACGTCTTAGAACACCAGTCTGTGAATAACACTCCGGAGCTCTGGAGTAAAAGAGACATGGAAGCAGGAGCCAAACTTCCAAAGTTAGGTTTCATTTTTGTTTTCATGCCAGTTACTAAACTGCACCACAAAAGGACTTCATGAAGTTTGCTTGTTGCCTCGTTTCAAATGTCACTTTGCACCCTGCAAGTTGCTGTCTTGAAAAAAGAAATGCAGATTTGTAAAGAGGATCCGCTGTTCAGTCATTAGCTTCAAAACAAATGCACGCCTGGCCAGAGTTTTGCCCTTACGACAGTAGGTGCTAGTGCTCATGGGAAGCGGAGTCTTTGTCCCTTAAAAACATCACCGATTCTGGCTGAAAGTAAGCAATCCACCTTAAACAAATTCTCTGTACAGGACCTTTAAGTAATGGAGTTTAATCAGTACTTTTACCTTCACAAGAGTAGTTTTTCACACAAGTAGCTGTACTTCTACTTAAGTACAGAATATGAGTAGTAGTGGTAGTAGTAGTTGTAGTAGTGGTTGTAGTAGTAGTATATCATAATACTGGAAGGCCTCAGAGCATCTGTGTATGTATCGGTGCTGTTCTGACAAATTCAGACGTTTTTACTTTGGGACCTAACATTGAGGAATAGTCCCATCTCCACATTAAATATCTCTGCAATTTGATGGGAATCAATATTTTCAGAGATATTAGTAATTTTGGAATACAACTGCCTTACAATCACAGAAGTGTAGTACCACGCTGCATGGCGGGAAATGAAGTCATAAAGAAGATCGCAGCATTTACTCCAGCAGCTCTGACATATCGGTATTAATGTTGGTGCCTGCAGCCACACAGCTTGCGCATACCTCATGTGGACTGAGTGACATTTGAGAGACAGAGAGACACTGATATATATACAGTACATATATCAGCTAAAATTTACTTAGGGGGTCAAATGAGTGGCCATTTTTGTCCAAAAAAAAAAAGTTGTAAGAAATGCATAGAACTGTGTTGAATATAGCATAGAATATAAAATAATAACAGAATAGAAGAAAATAAATTAGAATAGAATTATTAAAATAGCATTAGAAAGAGCATAAATAGCTGGCGGACGGACGTGACAGTGGACGGATGTGACATTACCCATGATGATCTGGTCAGTACCAGTACTTTATTAGTAATAAACTTATATACTTACTATTGCTAATTATCCTCTTATTCATAAATATTAGTATTGTGGATCTAAAACAATAACAGCTTAACAAAAACACAAAATGTGGCAGTGGACGGATGTGACATGGTTGTTACAGATCCCATCATACTGATGCTCGGCAGCCATGTCACCATTTCTAGAAATGATCCCTGTGCAAAAAATAGTATCATAATGTTTTATTTTATAGTTTATCATCATACTAAAGAGTAAATAACAATATAAAATTGTTATTCTTTATAAAAATGCTTATTATTAGAAAACTATTGATTTAAAAAGTGACATGTGACATTCTTAATGTATGTATTCGCATAACATAAGCAGGATGGATCAGCACGATACTCCATACTGCAACCTGTAAAAATAAAACATGTGATATGTAGTATATAATCTTGGAAAAAAATTGGGGAATCTAAAAGAATAGAATATTTCTTTTTCAGGTAAATGCAGTTAAAATATAACTTGGCCATTTGTGACATGAAAATGTAGCATTAATTGTGATGAAATTGGACATTTTTGACCTGAAAACACAGTTCATATGACCATCAACATGTTGCGACAGAACTTAAATCCTGTAAATTTGCATAACTTGCATTTACCAATACAAAGTTCCTTTGGGGATTCACTTATATTGATTTCTTAAGCACAACCTCTAAGCAAATTTTAGCTCGATATGTATGTATGTGTGTGTGTGTGTGTGTGTGTGTGTGTGTGTGTGTGTGTGTATATATATATATATATATATACATACATGCTGAGTCTTGCCACGCTGTTATTTTATTTATTCTTATCACTTATGGGCTACCATAGATAGTCTTGTGACAGCTTCCGGCTGTTTTTGTTGTCAACGGTTGTCAATCTAGCCAACCACAAAATATCTGGGGAAGTATGAAAGTTAGTCACATAGTTGAAACATATTCTGGAGTGACACGTAGTGGATAGAAAATATATGCCATCACCCAGTTCCAGTCATGTCTCTCTCAAAACATGCCATGAAGAGGTTGGCAACGAGCACAGGCAATTTCAGGAAAAGTGGGAGACGGAATATATTTGTCACGCACAGGGGCACCCCTACGTGTCTCATATGCACAGAGAAAGTTGCAGTGTACAAGGAATACAGATATATTACTCAACTAGACATGTTGAGGAGGACACAAAATACCAAGGAGATGAGAGAAAGAACCGGGTCACCAATCTTAAAAAATGTCAATTGAGGCATCAAGATTTATTCAAGAAAGCAAGCAAAGAGAATGAAGCAGCAGTCGAAGCTAGCCACATGGTGAGTGAGATGATTGCTAGGGCTGGAAAGCCATTTCAAAGAAGGCGAGTTCATCAAAAAGTGCATGGTACCAGCTGTGAGTAAAGTAAAGAAACACTTTTTTTGTGGAATACTTAATGCGGCCTAGCCTGATCCAGACTCTACCTTCAGTGGCCCCCAGGTAAGTTGAGTTTGAGAGCCCTGCAATAAAGGAACCTGTGGAGTCTTTTATGCCATCAAGCTGCAACATACTGGAAACCAAAAGTGAAATAACATGCTTCAAATGTCCGACCCAGCTTCTGTGCCTGTTGTCATTATTTGGGATTTTTTGCAGTGGCGCTGAGAATTCACCTCTGCTGAGTGTATACAGAGGAAACCCTGCACATGGGTTCTGCTTGCAGCCACGCTGCTTCCTGAGTATTTGCATTCTTCACATAGGCTATATGTATTTGTTCGGTACACCTCTGTATAGCATCAAAGCCCCCAAAATGGTTCGGTACAAACAAGTGCACCATTACACCCCTAATATATAGAGAGGCAGGTAAGGTACGTCCTGGTACTTAAGGAGAACTCCTGCCAACATCCCCCACCCCATCCAACCATTATCTTCCGCTTCTTCCGGGGCCGGGTCATGGGGGTAACAGTCTAAGCAGGGATACCCAGACTTCTCTCTCCCCAGACACCTCCAGCTCTTCCGGGGGGACCACGAGGCGTTCCCAGGCCAGCCGAGAGACATAGTCTCTCCAACGTATCCTGGGTCTTCCTCGAGGTCTCCTCCCGGTGGGACATGCCCGGAACACCTCTCCAGGGAGGCGTCCAGGAGGCATCCGAAATAGATGCCCGAGCCACCTCAGCTGGCCCCTCTCGACGCGGAGGAGCAGGGGCTCTACTCTGAGCTCCTCCCTGGTGACTGAACTCCTCACCCTAGCCCTAAGGGTGCGCCCAGCCACCCGACGGAGGAAACTCATTACGCTGCACTGATCCGTCTGTCAATCTCACGCTCCATCCTTCCCTCACTCGTGAACAAGACCCCAAGATACTTAAACTCCTCCACTTGGGGCAAAGACTCCCCACTGACCCCCACCCCAGTCTTACAAATCACAACTTTGTTACCAATCCTTCCTTATAACTGTGACATGTTGCTCATTACTGATCCTCAACTAGTTGGATTTACTATGATGACACCATCAGATCACTGATGGACAATGCTTTCATTTGTCACAATCTGACTTAATGACTGATGTCGGGTCAGTTTTAATCAAACCATCTCCTACACTGAACTGAAAACCTGGAAATCCACCCAACACTAACGTCCACCACGATGTGAAACTAATACATTCAAACACAGAAATCCAAATAAAGGCACTAATTTAGTTTTTGTTTTCTTAAATCTGTAATTTATTTGTTTTAATTATTCATAAAACAAAAGTTTGCTCTTAATCTTGATAGCATCTACTAAATACATGTAGTAGAGACATTAGGACTTTGTGATTTGTTGTCAGTTTTGATGTGAAAGACAGTGTTAAAACACTGCATGGATAATTCAGTCGGACACAGAGTTTCTGTTAATGTCTGTGAGCAAAGCTGCTTTAAAGAACATTTCAGGGTTTAAGAAAAACAGATGATTATAGTGTTGGTTTGTACCTGGAAGACCAGCAGATACAGCAGGATGTTGAAGGAGTGTGAGGATGATGACGCCACTGTGGCCGGAGTCTTTCTCTCTGCCACGATGAAGGTCAGGTCTCCCATCTCCTCCTCACTAGGGTAAATGAACTTCACCCTGCTGCTGTGGACCAGCTCATAGTTGTGCATCTTCCCTGCAGAAGTTAACACAAACACCATCACCATCTGTATTTAACATGCACAGCACTGACACTAAATGGCATCTCAGTATTTTCTGAGATACAATAATTGGCATTATTCCAAATTTAATCTAAAAAATGAGACAAGCCAAGCCTTTATGATTAAAGTCATTTAAATCTTTATGTAAGCACATGAAAAATAAAGACTGCCATCTTCCACAACTGCTGTCTTTTAATCTAGAACTTGTTACTGTGCATAATTCCAATTTAATGTGTGGATCGATCATCTATGATATAAACTACTGCTGGTGAGGAGGACCAATGACCAGCCCTTCAGTCTAATGGGAAAGGACTCTGATACTGATGTGTCTCGTGGCTCCTCCTGCCCCCCATGGCTCCTCCTGGATGAACAGCCTTATGTATGCAGGAGCCCAGGTGCCCTGCACGAGAAACCTATTTTCTAACATCATCTGCATAAAGCAGAGATGTGATCCTGAGAACACCAGTTGTGGTCAACCTCCACCCCTTGGCTGCACCTGGAAATGTGTCCACAAAACTACATACAGAATTTGTAACCATGGGCAGTCCTGGACTAACCCAACCCTCACTGGAAAGCAGTCTGATTGCAGGGAATTCAGACCAGATCTTGGCTTTTGGTATACAGAGACCCAATGACCAGTGGCAACAGGCCATGAATACAACCCTCACAAGATATCCAGAGGGACATGGTCTAAAGCCCTCTCCAAGTGTACAAAGTACACGAGGACTGGTTATACAAAGCCTGTGAACCCTGCAGCACCTGAGAAACATAAAAAGGTGGACTGCTGTTACATGCCCATGTCAAAAACCAGAATATTTCTTAAGAATCCAAGATTTGTATTAACAATCTCGTCTCCAGTATCCTGGATTAGACTTTCCCTGTGTGTCCCTATAGTTTGAACACATCCTCTGGTCCCCTTTTTCAATTAGGGAACCACCATCCCAGTCTACCAATCCAAAGGTACTCTCCCTGATATCCACATTGAAAACTGCGACAGCCCTACAACATCAACAACTTATGATTGGAAGTCATCCAACCCCGGAGTCCAGTGACCATGGACTTTCCTAACTCCAAGAGCTAAGGTCCACTAAGAATGAGTCCACTATTCGTTCACTGGAGTCAACGCCAGCATAACACCAAGATGGGGGGATTTAAGAGCTTTAAGATTTAAGAGCATACACCTCTTGCTGCCTCTCACCTCTCACAACTACACAGTGGGAAAAGAGTCCAGACCCTCTTTGGGAAACTAGTTCGAGAGAACAGAACGTTAGGCATGTCAATGCACTTATACCATGACTGTATGGGATTCATGGTTCAGTACACAGTGCAAACATGACGAATACGACAAATGCATCTGTCATCTGGACTGACACAGTCACACTATAACTTCAGTCCAGTGGGTGACGGTAAATCACTGCTGCAGGATTTACTACCATTTGGGAAATGGAAATGTTTGGGTAACAGTAAACTGGCTGTAGCATCGTTCAATTTAATTGAATTCAACTTTATTTATAAAACAATTCATGCACAAGGCAGACTCAATGTGCTTCACAACAGGTATATAACATAAAAAACAATCATAAAAAGAGAGTGCAAGTGCAAGTAAACAATCATACATACACACACTTAAACTCTCTCGTGCACATACCCACACATGCACCAACCCAACTCAACAGCTGTCGAGAAAAGACACATTTTTAACATGTTCTTAAAAATGGCTACTGATGTGGCAAGTCTAATTGTATCAGGCAGGGTGTTCCATTTTTGTGGGTCATATACACTAAAAGCTGCCTCCTCTTTCTTGGATCTGGTGTGAGGGACAAGTAAGTTGCCACAGTCTGTTGACTGAAGTGTTCTTGCTAGGGTGTAAGTGATGAGCTATCTGTGATGTACTGAGGTGCAAGGCCATGTAGTGCTTTGTAAACCAGGAGCAGGATTTTGAAATCAATTCTGATTTTAACAGGTAACCAGTGCAAGGACTTAAGAACAGATGTGATGTGATGTGTTGATATTTCTTGGTACCTGTGAGAAAACATGCAGCTGCATTTTGAATGAGTTGTAAAATTTTCTGACATCCATTGATTAATATCTTTAATAGACTGAGAAAGGGATAGTATGGGAGTCATCAGGGTGTACTGAAAAGTTGTGAATCATCTGCATAATTATGCTAATTTATGTTTGCATATGACATGTGAGAGTGGAAGCATGTAAAGATTAAACAGTAGGGGTCCCAGAATTGACCCTTGGAGCACCCCACATGTAATGTTCATTTTGTTTGAGGAAAAATCACCAATGGAGACAAAGAACTGCCTATCATGGAGTTAGGTTCAGAGCCAGTTTAGAACTGGGCCAGATAAGCCAACTCATCGTTCAAGCCTCTCCAGTAAGATTTGTTGAGTTACTTAAAGCTATACTGTATGATGTGGCATTTTTACACTTTTCTATTGTCATCTTGAAATGCTCCTAATAAGCATGAGTCAAACTAAAATGTAAAATAAATCCAACAGGTATTGAAACTGAAAAATGTTTAATTCTCATATATTTCTGATAAAAGTCTGACCAATCATTTTATTCCGTCCAAATGAAATAATTGGTCGAACCTGGCTGAGCCTCCTGTCAATCATCCATTACCGCCGTCCTGCATCTGATACCGGTACCTCTGAATCTGATGTTTCACTCCCGCTGCTTCTCCTGTCACTGACCACAGTGTCCTGTCTAGGGATGTGAATGGGTAGGACTCAAATGCACATGTTGAAGGGAAAAACTGATTTATTTACGGAAACAACAACCAAAGGGAACAAACAGAACAACCCGACTGCAGCAGTCAGAGTCCGATGAATGAAGAATGGAGATGAAGTCCAGGAGTCAGGTGTACTGGACTCCACAGACAGGTCTGCACAAAGGTCAGCTGTTATGACTGCGGGACTCATACAGGTACATGTACTTGGTGTCATACAATGTAGGATTATGTAGGATGATAAATGTATGGACTATGAAACCTCAAATGTCTGCGCAAAATTTGCGGAGTCCGCGTGCTCACTGTACGTGAGCCCATCACCTAGGCACGTGCAGTGAAGACTATGACCCAGTGCTGCACAGACCAGACTCTTAAAGACAGGGTCTACTGATGAAACAGGAGCCGCGGTAAGTGGATGGTGTTGTGTCTGATTGTTGAGGGAGGGGTCTGTGGCCATGTCAAAGTGGACTGGACCTCTGCCTCCTCCTCTACTTCCTCCCCGTGCATCAGGTGAGAGGAGGGGACGTCAGAGCTCAGGCAGGGAGAAGCGGGCAGGGCTTAAGAGGGAGGCGGGTTGTTCATGTTCAAATTTTTACTAAGTGCTGTGTGAAATGCCAGATCGGTAGGTATAGCTTTATGTTACTGGTTTACAAATAGACCCTATTTATGGTGAAACTACTCCAGGTATCTGCAATCTGCACTATAATAATAATAATAAATATAATAATAATAATAATAATAATAATAATAATAATAATAATAATAATAATACATTTTATTTGTATAGCGCTTTTCATATAACTCAAAGACACTTTACATGCAGCAGATAAAAACAGAAAAGAACATATTATAAACAGATTAAAAGCATGTGCAAAAGGCAGGTATACGAATATAAAACAGTTAAACGTTAAACATTAAGATTAAACATTAAAAGCAATCTTAAATAAATGAGTTTTTAAAAGGGATTTAAAAGTGTTCGGGTCTGAGCAGTGTCGAAGAGGAGGTGGGAGGGAGTTCCAGAGGGTTGGAGCTGCAATGGAGAAAGCTCTGTCCCCCCAGGTTCGGTGCTTGGCTTTTAATGGTGGGGTGAGGAGATGCGCAGATGAAGATTGAAGGGTGCGGGAAGGGGCATGGGGCTGAAGTAGATCGAAGAAGTAGGGGGGGGGCTGGTGATGGAGGGACTTTGTGGGTGAGGAGGAGGATCTTGAATGTTATTCTGTGTTTGACAAGGAGCCAGTGGAGGTGTTGGAGGACAGGGGTGATGTGTTCGCATGACTGGGTGTGGGTGAGGAGACGAGCGGCGGAGTTCTGAATGAACTGGAGTTTATTGAGGAGTTTTGAGGGTAGACCGTAGAGAAGGCTATTGCAATAGTCGATTCTGAAAGTCATAAACACGTGAATTAGTGTTTCAGCTGCAGGGAGAGAGAGAGATGGACGGAGTCGGGCTATGTTTTTTAGGTGAAAGAAGGAAGTTTTTGTGACCTGTTTGATGTGGTGTTCAAAGGTGAGGTTTGTGTCGAAGATGATTCCGAGGTTACGGGTTTGGGAAGAGGGAGTCAGGGATGAACTGTCAACAGTGAGATGTAAGTGGTGAACAGACTGGGTAAGGGATCTGGGGCCAAAGATCAGGAGGTCAGATTTGTCACAGTTGAGTTTGAGGTAGTTGGCTTGCATCCAGGTTTTTATTTCAGAGAGGCAGTTTGACAGGGTGGAGGAGGTGATGGACTCAGAGGAGATGTAAAGTTGAACGTCGTCAGCATAGCAATGGAATTTGAGTCCGTGATGACAAATGATATTGCCAAGGGGGAGGATGTCGAGGATGAAAAGAAAGGGGCCAAGCACCGAATCTTGGGGGACACCCTGTGACAGGGGAGCAGTGGAGTAGGAGTGGCTATTTATGTGAATGAATTGTTTTCGGTTTGAGAGGTAGGATTTGATCCAAGTGAGTGCTGAACCAGTGATGTGAAGTGTGTTTTCAAGACGGGAGAGGAGGATGGAGTGGTTGATGGTGTCAAACGCAGTAGTGAGGTCTAGGAGGATAAGAATGGTTATGTGGTCAGAGTCTGTGGAGAGGAGGAGGTCATTTGATATTTTGAGGAGGGCTATTTCAGTGCTGTGTTTGGAACGAAAACCGGATTGAAATGTTTCAAAAAGATTATTGGAGGTGAGGTGGGTTTGGAGCTGGGAAGAAATGGCACGCTCGAGTAGTTTGGAGAACAAGGGGAGATCGGAGATGGGGCAGAAGTTGAAAGGGATGTCAGGGTCAAGTCCAGGTTTCTTTAGAATGGGAGTGATGACAGCTAGTTTGAGGGTGTCAGGGACTGATCTGGAGCAGAGGGAGGAGTTGATAATGGTAGTGATGAGTGGGGAAAGGATAGGGAGGCAGGTTTTAACAAGCTTGGATGCACCTCCGAGAATAAATAGGATATGGTCCATTTTTCTTGGAAAATTCTACACTCTGTATCAACTTTTCTCCTTTTTGATAATGACATTATGCTAATGAGGGTGTGGGGTCAAGTAGAAAACAGGGTAGACTACACCGTTATAGCAAACAGCAGAAGGCGCACTGCTACCATCTGCTGTTGGGTCTGTCTCAGTGATGTGGCGTATCTTCTACTCTGACTAAAACAGTGCGCCCCTAGTGGAAATTCAGAAATAACATTTAATTTTAAAAGAATCAAATGAATGTTTTTACGCATTTTTTCACTTTCAAATTTATCCTGTGGGCCACATTGAACCACCTTGCGGGCCAGTTCTGGACTGCAGGTCGTATGTCTGACACCCCTGGTTTAGATCACTGTTTCCCAACCACTGTGTTGCGGTACATTAGTGTGCCGTGAAAGATCATCAGGTGTGCCATGAAAAAATGCCCAATTTCACCCGATTGGTCCAAAAATTATTTACTCAATGCAAATAATGTGTCTTCGTACATCTATGTGGGCAGCATGCAGTGACAGGCAGAACAATTAAATGCTCTTCCACTAGATGGCAACAGGTAGTGAATTAACCTGTGTATCTACCTGCTGCTGCTCAAACAGCAGAGTAATTAGTGATGCTTCGAGTGAGACAGCGGCAGTGATACACAGTGGATAAATATTTAAAAAGAAAAAGTACTCAATGAGGATCCTCTGGTCCTGAAGAACATTCTGACCCAGATGAAGACCCAAGTATGAGTAGTGGTCAGAAGAAAGTAAAAAAGGTGAGCTCAAGACAATATAATGAAAGTTATATTGCGTTTGGATTCACTTTTACTGGGGAACCAACCGAGCCGATTCCGTTATGCCTGGTGTGTGGGGAAAAGCTGTCCAACAGTGCCATGGTTCCAAGCAAACTTAAATGCCATCTCCAAACTAAACAGCCTTCACTTCAAAATAAGAATACAGACTAGTTTGTTCATCTGCGTAATCAGACTGAGAAACAGGCAGCATTGTTGAAGAAAACCACCAAGACGAGTGAGAAAGCTCTGAAAGCTAGCTACCAAGTTGCTGAACTCATCACTAAATCCAAACAGCCACACACCGTGGTAGAGACATTAATACTACCTGCCTGTAAAATCATCGTAGAAGAGGTGCTCGGCCCTGGCGCTGTTAAAGAAATAGCCCAAGTCCCACTCTCAAATAATACAATTTTCCAGACGTATTGATGACATGTCTACAGACATTGAAAAAAGTGCTCTGGAAGAGTTGCACATCAGTGGGAAATTTGCATTTCAACTCCACAAATCTACACAACTTCTAGCAAATGTGCGCTTTGTAGATGGAGACAGCATCAGAGAAAATTTTCTGTTTTGCAAGGAATTGCCAGAAAGAATAACAGGAGAGGAAATATTTCGAATTGTATCAGACTACTTTGACCAAAGAGAACTTAAGTGGCAAAACTGCGCAAGTGTTTGCACTGATGGAGCAGCTGCCATGTTCGGCTTCACCAAAGGATTTGTAAACAGGGTGAAAGCGCAGCATCCAAACGTTATTGTGACGCATTGTTTTCTGCACCGGGAGGCACTTGTTGCTAAGACATTACCAGCAGACCTAGCTCCTGTACTGAAAGATGTTGTGCACATGATAAACTCTGTGAAGACGAGACCTGTAAAAAGCTGCATGTTTGCATCGTTGTGTGAGGAAATGGGAGCAGTGTATAAAGTGTTACTGCTCCATACAGAGGTCCGATGGCTGTCCCATGACAAAGTTTTTGCCCGTGTGTATGAGCTGCGGGAGGAACTTAAAGTGTTTTTGACAAATGAGAAGTGTGATGATGCTGATGATGATGATCAAGTGATGAGTGGTGTGCAAGACTGGCATATCTGGCAGATATATTTCAACATTTGAATGACCTAAACACACAAATGCAAGGCCGAGATGAAAACCTGCTCACAAGTACAGATAAAATATTCAGATTTCATTCAAAGGTGCAGCTCTGGCGACAACATGTGGAAAGTGCCAACCTTGAAATGTTCCCACACACCCAGAAATGGCAGGGTGTCAATAGTGCTGCACTGTGAGACAACAGGTAAACATTCCCTTCACTTTCCACTTATTACCTTGACTGGGTTAGGAACCCATACAGCTCAACTGCAGTTGGAAAAGACATGACTTTGCAGGAGCAGGAGGAAATAACTGAACTGAGACAAAATCATGGTCTAAAGCTGAGCTTTGCTGATCTACCTTTGGATAGTTTTTGGCTGACTGTAGCTAAGGAGTTCCCCATTCTGGCAAATAGAGCTATTTCAGCTCTGCTCCCTTTCTCCACAACAGACCTATGTGAACTGGGCTTTTCAAGCATGACTGTAATAAAGACTGAAAAAAGAGAGACTGAGAGCAGTTGAAGGAGATCTTTGTGTGTGTCTCTCCTCAGTTCCTGCAAGAATATCAGCTTTGTGTTCAACCAACCAGGGCCAGATTTCACACTGAGTCAGTAAATTGAGACTACAGTTTCATTCTATTTCATTAAATATGTTTTTTGACATTTATTTGGTGATGTGCCCTGTGATTTTTCTAATGTAAAATATGTGCCGTGGCTCAAAAAAGGTTGGGAAACACTGGGTTAGATGCTTGTTTTTCTTTCATGTCTCTCCATTATGCTAAAGCTCGACCAAGGCACACTCTTGTCTTGTTCCTGGTTTGGTCAGTCATTTTTTTCATGTTCCTCCATCCTCTGACCACGCCCATCTCTTCCTTTTCTCTGCCAGCACTGCCATGATAAATGCCTGTAATATGAAGACATGGCTGGCTTGTGTTTACAGCTAGCAAGCCAAGAGATGAGATCTAGGACCATCGGGACAATGGCAGGCGAGTTGCAAGTGGCATATTCGGCAAAAGAGATGCTAGTGGGAAGGGGAAGGGCTTCCATTCTCCCCAAAACGAGTCATTTAACCATCACAATTACATTGAAGCTGTTTAATTAAAGGAGCTGTAAAGACTTTCTGCGTGATCTTTAAGTCTCATTTTGATAAATATGCCTGATCGTAATCCACAACGTAAAATGAGATTGTGTTTCACCCCTACTGACCGCCAGAGGCAGTGCTTTAAGCACTTAAGAATTATTCTTGCGCATGCGCAGGTCAAGTATTGATGACAAACAAAGTCACCTGTGACCTCCCGGTGGCTCATGTAAGTCTATATAGTCATGTGACTCTTTTCTTCTTCTCGAACGCAGGTTTTACTGAGTGCATGAGCACTTGTCTTTGTTACATGTTTTATCAACAGTAGAACTTACTGTTCGCTCTGATTTGCCAAGTTTATTTTTATTTCATGGTTTATTGTCTCACTATTGGCATTTTCTGCTGAGTCCTACAGACTGACTACTGGAGCCGGGGTCAGTATACAGCTGAGTCAATAGTGGCGTTTTCCACTTGACCTGACTCAATCTAGCTGCTTATTAGCCTGCACTATGCTCAAAAATTTGTACTGCTCAGCCTGTTTGGCCCTGGTCCAACTGGAGGATAGGCCTGATTTATGCCCCTCCTGCCTTGGAGTGGAGCATCTCAGGGAGGCGCTCTCCGAGGATGCGTGTGCCAATTGTAGCTTTATGCCCTGGGCAGTATGACTAGCTCGTTTAGCTGCATTGGAGCAGCCTACTGACTGCACAGCCACTATGCAGCCAAGCCAATGGCCACCAGGACAGGCGGCATGCCTGAAGCGGTCAGCTGCACAGGCATATTCAGTGCCCAAGAAAAGAGCCAGATGGGACAACACTGGGGGGTTGTCCACATGGATGGATCAACTCACATCTGAGTTGGCCCAAATGAAAGCCCTCCTCCAGTCATTCCAGGCAGATGCCGGCTGCAGCATAGCTCCTTCCCCTGAGCAGGATGCAGCCTCGGCCCGGGATGAAGATGCTATTTCAGTCGCAGCTTCTGGTACCCACTTCTGTGAGGGCTTCCCAGTGTTGAGCTCCCAGACCTCTGGTTCCGACTCCAGTGCCTCAATCTGCTCTCAGGGAGGCAGAGAGGAGTCTGTGACAGCAGCTATCAGGACAGCTCTTGCCCGCTTGCAGCTGGATGCTCCGCAGGCTCCTTCCAGCACTTTCTTCCAACACCATAATACTGAGGCAAAAGGAATATGTTAAGGAGTTACATGCCTGATGGACAGATACAAAAGCATTTTCGCGGCTGACGACTGATGGCAGGGTCCTGGCTGCCATGCAGGAGGCGTCCAAGTTTGGCTTGGGTCATATGCCAGCGGTGGAACCAGGCATTACCTCTCTTATTGCTCCTCCTGATGAGGCTCTGAGGTCCAATGCTCTTGTCCACAACCACAGTGTCGTGTCACGGACCACCTGCTCTGTAGGGCCTACAACTCGGGGCCCGTATGGGCCGGATTAGGAACTCTCTCTCCCATCTGATGTTGGGCTTATTTTCATCCTTGGAGTCAGAGCCAGTGGATCAGTCAACGCAGAGCTTGGTTCATGTGTCCCTACAGGTGTTTGCTCTCATGACGAGAGAGCTTGGATGCATGCTCTCTACACTGGTCCAGACTAAGACTCAGTCGCCGCTAACTGAGTGTAAGCTTCACCCCGAGGTGGTCGACTGCATTTGGAGGGCCTTTGGCAGAGCAGTAGTGGACGTCTTTGCCTCCAGAGAACCAGTTCACTGTCCCCTTTGGTTCTCCCTGACAGACGGCGCCAGTCCTTTGGGCTGCGATGCACTAGCACACGATTCGCCCCACACTCTCCTCGACGCGTTTCCTCCATTCACCCTGATTTTTCAGACTCTCCTCAGGGTCCTTCAGGAGGGGCACAGGGTCCTTTTGGTGGCCCCCTTTTGGCCAGTGAGGACTTGGTTTCCTCTGCTGCGCAGGTTTTGCTGTGGCCTACAGATGCACCTTTCCTCCAGGAGGGATCTCCTGTCCCAGCTGGCAGGCTGAATTCTCCACCCTGACCTGGATCGCCTCCAGCTCTGGGTTTGGCCACCGCAAGGCCTAGCTCCTACTTCTCCCGATATGATGGGGAGGTAGGGCGCACGATGGCTAATGCATGGGTGCCATCCACGCATGCTGTGTATGCTAACAAATGGGCAGTTTTTGAAAAATGGTGCCATGGCAAAGGACAGGACCCAATACATTGTTCAGTCCCTGACATACTGGCCTTCCTTCAGGAATTGTTGAATCAAGGGCGGCTTCTATCCACATTGAAGGTTTATATGGCTGCCATTTCCTGCTGGCATGTTTGGGATGAACGGTGGTTCGTGGCAAAGAAATTTCACAGTTCTTGAGGGGTGCTAGGCGTTTGCATCCACCTATACGCTCTGTGGCACCAGCATGGAACCTTTCTCTGGTGCTTCAGGCTCTTTGCCCCCCCCATTTGAGCCCCTAGTCGGGGTGGACCTCAAATGGCTTCCACTGAAGACTGCATTCCATATGGCAATGGCTTCTGCAAAACATGTGGGAGAACTACAAGCCCTCTCCTTAAGTGAGTCATGTTGCCAATGGAACCCTGATGGCTCAGGTGTTACACTGTGGACTGATGTGTCATTTATTCCTAAGGTGGTATCAATTGCAGGCCACACCTAGCCACTGCAGCTTGCCCGTTTTCACACCGGGGCCCCCTTTGAGCCTCTGTGCCCTGTCCATGCTCTGGAGGTATACATCACTTCCACAGCATCTTTACGGAAAACAAATAGTCTGTTCATCTGCTATGCTGGCGCAAGGAAAAGTCAGGCTCTTTCTAAGTAATGTCTTGCCCACTGGATTGTGGACGTGATTGCTAAAGCCTATACCTTGCAGGGTCAACCTAACCTCTGCCTGCTAGAGTCAGGTGCCACTCAACAAGGAGCTTATCAACCTCATGGGCTGCCATGAATGGAGCGCTATTGGAGGTTATATGCATGGCAGCCTCCTGGTCTTCTCCAAACACCTTTGCAAGGTTCTACAGGTTGAATGTAGCCACACCCCATCCGCTACAAGGCATCCTTCGGCAGCAACCCTCTACATCTCACTGAGGTGGGTATTGTTGTAGCAGTT
The DNA here is from genome assembly GCF_902148855.1 of Sphaeramia orbicularis. Classification (NCBI taxonomy): domain Eukaryota; kingdom Metazoa; phylum Chordata; class Actinopteri; order Kurtiformes; family Apogonidae; genus Sphaeramia; species Sphaeramia orbicularis. The sequence continues at coordinate 42,995,854 of NC_043961.1, forward strand.
GTTGCCAGGGGTTTTGCAGATTCCTCATGACCTTGTTGATATACATCATCCAGTGCTTAAAGCACCACCTCTGGCGGTCAGTAGGGATGAAATAGAGCGAAAGTTACGTATGTAACTACGGTTCTATGAATCCTGGATGACCGCCAGAGCACTTGGTCCCTCGGAATCCTCGTGTTCTTGCGAGAAGATTAAGAGACTGAGGTTCCGGTGTCACATGAATATATAGAGTCACGTGAGCCACCGGGAGGTCTCAGGTGACTTTGTTGTCATTAATACTTGACCTGCGCATGTGCAAGAATGATCATTCAGTGCTTAAAGCACCACCTCTGGAGGTCATCCAGGATTCATAGAACCATAGTTACATACGTAACTTTCATTATCAGCACCAAAATAGGTAATTTCCAAATGCTATTTCCCGCTTCCCTGGTCAGGTCGGAAAACACTGGACTGATTTACAGCAGACTTGTGTCACTATGACTAGACCACACCGACTGGCAGAGGTTAGCAGTGAGAAGTAAGCTGACCGAGTGAGGAGTAAGATTTGTCCTTTTTCCTAAAGAAAGGGATTTCTTGGATTTATTTTGTCGTAATGGTGGACACTGGAACTGAAGCTGGAGTGGCAGAAAGAAAAAGAAAGCTAAATGGGAGAGTGATAGAGCACGGGCTAAAACACCGGTAAACCTCTGCTTTGAACCGATGGAGAGAACTAAGGGAGTTAAAAGGAATGAAAACAGAACCAGAGTTGGCCCTCTTCCTTCTGTATAAATATAGAATGCTTCTTTTCTTTATACATATGCATTGGAACATTATATTTGACTACAGTGACTGTTGGTAGTTCAGCCGAACGCATAGTGAATGCATCTGTGTTAGCCACAGGCCTAGCTCTTTGATGTCGGTAATATGTTTTAATTGGAGCATTGTTCCAGTCCCAAACTAAGGGTTTTGTAAAGTGAGACTGGAATGGTTCTGTATGGAGTTTAATGTTCATGCCAGGGCCTGGATACTAAACTGCCCTTTGGACAATTATTGGACAAGACAATTATAAAAGCAGAATACTGTGAATGCAGAAGGCTAAAAGCAACTAGCGCTGAACTGCTAATGCAGAATGATGAAGATGCTGAATGACTGAAGTCATCTATGAAAATGCTTGAACACTTTGTGGAAAAGCTAGAGCAAATGTATATTATTGGGACACATCTTAGAACACCAGTCTGTGAGTAATACTCTGGAGCTCCGGAGTAAAAGAGACATAGGAGCAGGAGTCAGATATCCAAAGTTAGGTTTCACTTTCATGGTAGTTATTAAACTACGCTACAAACGAATGAAGTCTCGTTTCAAAGGTCACTTTGCACCCTGCAAGTTGCTGTCTTGAAAAAAGAAATGCAGAGTTGTCAAGAGGATCCATTCTTCAGTCATTAGCTTCAAATCAAATACATTCCTTGGCCAGAGTTATGCCCTCACAACAGTAGGGGCTAGTGCTCGTGGGAAACGGAGTCTTTGTCCCTAAAAAACACCACTGATTCCAGTCGAAGGTGTCACTGCAATCCACTTTAAATGAATTCTCTGTACAGGACCTTTAAGGTAAAAATGTTACATAGTTCCACTTCAACACACAATTACTTTCATTTTATTTCAAACTACTGATATTTCAGCAAAATTAAGTCATATGATTCAGTTTACAGCTAAAAATGTGTTTTCTGTGTGCAATATTGTTTTTTATTTACTGCTATTTATGAAGATTTCTCATATTGGATTTATTAATATAAAAATGTTGTTGATCCAAATAAAATAAACAGTGAAATTAAAAGGAGTGATGTGTGCTGATGATACCTGTGGCGGTGCTAGTGAACTGGGAATAGAAGTCCAGTTCAGATGGTTCCGGAGGTGGGAGCTGCTGCAACAGACTCAGAACCGACATCAACTCCTGCAGGAACAAACCTGTACCGTAACTGTCTCTGCTGAGGCAGCAGATGATGTGATCAGCCGAACGACCTACGCGTGCGTGCGTGCGTGCGTACGTACATACATACATACACACACACACACACACACACACACACACACACACACACACACACACAATAATACAAGAAAATGGTAGAATTAAGGAGCGGTTTACACTTAGTGTGTACAAGTGTATGTGAATCCACTGACCTACGACCCTGAAGTACTGATCAAACAATCCTACGTTGACAGACAGTAGCTCAGAAAGATTGATGGATAGACAGCAGCACAAACAGATATCTGGATCTCCACAGTCTGTTATAACAACACCTGAAAGACACAGAGAAATGGGCTAAGGTGGCTTAACTGAAAATGTTTACTATAAAACTCAAAGAGAAGCATTGTGCCATAGTGTAAGATTGTACAGTACAGTCCATGAGGTGTTGTAGAGTCTGATGGCAGTGGCTATGATGAATCTTCTATACCCTTCAGTTGTGTATTTTAGTGACATTAGTTACCCACTGCAGCTGCTTTTCTGATATGTTAGAATGGGATGAAGAGGACGATGTGGATTTTTCTCCACCTTACTCAGTGCATTACCACCACAGTCACCAGGGAGTCCAGCCTCTGTCCACAAATGGAACCTGCTGTTTTCAGTCCTTTTGTCTGATGCTATCTCCCCAGCAGATAGAAACATAGCAGACTACACTGACTACAACCCACTGGTAAAATGTCCAGCATCTTATGGAAAACATCTACAGACAGACAAATAGGCCACTCCGACTAGTCTGTTTTGTATGTCAGCACCACTTCTATAGTCACTTTTCCATTGACCCTCAAATTGCGTGAATATAACTTGCACATAAAAATCTACCTAATGTATGGGTACTTATTTGGCGTCAAGATGGCACCAGTGTGTTTGGCCCGCTGTCTGTCACTGCCCGCACTTTTAGTTGTTTTATGGTTTTTATCAACTGTCACTGCAAATGTTTTACCTGTATTTGTATATGATTGTCAGACACTTCTGGATTGCGGCCAGCAGCCAACAATATTGTGAACTTTCAGCAGGATGGGCAAAATTCTTATCAGGCCCCATTCCTACATGGAGTCCCATCTTACCTGCTCCGTATCCCGGCCCCACCTTTGCACAGAAGGCACCGTTTGCGCAGGAGAAGACGCAGCGGCCAGCTGGTAAAACTAAAGGCCATCTTGGCATGTTCTCCTCAGGCTGTGGAGGATGCTGCTCAGCTTGCTCCGTGGTGACTGCTGGATCCAATCGCCCCCTGCCTGGTTCCTCTCATCGGCTTGGAAGATGGATCCCTGTGTTGTCGCTTCCCGTCCCCACGCGTTCTCCAGCACGGAGTGAATCTTCACAATCTCCAGCTATCTGTCCGGGTGCAGGTGGCTAGTGCCCCTGCTAACTCTTCAGCTTCAGATGCTATTAGGGTTGCTGTGGTGAATGCCCAATCACTAGGGAATAAAACCTTTATTTTCAAGGACTTCTTGACGTCCCGTGGATTGGATTTCCTATGCGTGACCAAAACCTGGATAAATGTCGGTGAGTCCACTGTGTTGTCAGAACTTTTGCCGCCTACCTGCTCATTCTTCAACTCCCCAAGGATATCAGGCTGTGGAGGGGGAATCGCGACTGTTTATAAGCAAATGTTTAAGTGCAACCAGTTAATGCTGTCTTCCATCTATGCCAGCTTTGAACTGTGCCTTTTTGAACTGTCTTATCCTGTTCCCATCCTGTGTGCAGTCGTCTACCGACCTCCTAAATACAACAAGGATTTTATCATGACTTTTCTGACTTCCTTGTGGACATGATGCCGAAATATGACAAGCTCTTAATTGTTGGAGATTTTAACATTCATGTGTGCTGCCCTGAGAAGCCATTGGTGAAAGACTTCTTAATTCTTTTGGACTCTTTTGGTTTGGTGCAGTGTGTGTCCAGTCCAATGCAGGAGCGTGGGCACACGCTTGACCTTGTTTTAACTTTTAATTTGTCTGTCGAGAATCTTGTAACACTTGATGTTGTGTTTTCTGACCATATGCCTGTGATTTTTGACATTTCACTGCCGTGTGTAATAGCCAAACCGTGCACTTCAGCGCGCCGCTGTCGGGTACTTAACCCTTCCACTGCTGCTCAGTTTTCTGCCGCTTTTAATGTTAATTTTGACCAGTCTATATCCGCTGATACCGAGGAGCTATCCTCTAGTTTTTATTTGATCATGCCAGACTGTGCTAGAGTCTGTGGTTCCAGTTAAAATAAGGCCATCTAAACCTAAACCTTGGTTAAATGAGAATACTTGCGCTGCCAGGTGAGAATGCAGACGAGCTGAGCGCAAATGGAAAAAAGATAAACTGGAAGAGTCTTTTCAAATTCTAAGAGAAAGCTGGCGCCATTATCAATCAACTGTAAAATTATCAAGAATGAGGTATTTCTCTGAGATTGTTACAAATAATCGTCACAACCCTCGTGTGCTTTTTAAGACTATTGCTCTAAATGTCCCTCAGCCTGTGTGCTTAGAGCATTCTTCAGAAACGTGAGAAGTTTCATTCTTTGTAAGCAAAGTTGAAACTATAAGGACACAAATAACACCCCCTTCTCATGACCCCTCCGTGCATGTCCCCTGTTGTGCTGTTTTTGATGACTTTGAGCCTGTAACTCTCCCAGAATTAAAAAACATTGTTGTTCAGTTGAAGGCCGCAGGTTCTCCAGATGACCCACTACCTCCACGTCTCTTTAAGGAGGTTTTTGAAACTATAGCGCCTGCTGTCCAGTTGATTGTAAACAGTAGCTTGTCATCCAGTGTTGTCCCTGCTCATTTTAAACATGCGGTGGTGCATGCCTTGCTTAAAAAACCTGGCCTTGATTCTGCAGCACTGTCAAATTTCAGGCCTATCTCTAAGCTCCCGTTTGTCTCAAAGATCCTGGAGAAAATTGTTTTTATTCAGTTGAAATCATTTTTAGATGAGCACGGTATTTTAGAAACTTTTCAGTCTGGTTTTAAAAATCTTCACAGCACGGAGTCTGCTCTCTTACATGTTTTTAATGACATTTTTATTTCAATTGTTGCTGGCTTTTTTGTTGTTCTGGTGCTGCTTGACCTTACATCCGCCTTCGACACTGTTGACCATGGGATGGTCCTCTCCTGACTGGAACACTGGGTGGGGGTTCGGGGTTCAGCTCTGGACTGGTTCAGATCTTATTTGACTGGGAGATCCTTCTGTGTTCACTTTGGTGAATGTATTTCCTCTTCTGCCCCCCTGTCATGTGAGGTACCACAAGGATCCATCCTTGGACCTTTGCTATTTTCTCTTTATATCCTCCCTTTAGGGTCCATCCTGAGGAAACATGGCATTGCATTCCATTTTTATACAGACGACAGTCAAATCTATTTACCTTTTAAGAAGGATGACCCGCAAGCTATAAAACCCCTCTTGGACTGTATTGATGACATTAAATCTTGGATGTCATTGAATTTTCTGAATCTAAACCAGGACAAATCAGAAGTGATGGTTTTTGGCCTCAGTGTTTCAAATCACACAGCTCTTGTTGACCTGGGTTCCTTATCACATTTGGTGAAACCGGTCATGTCAAATTTGGGTGTTAAAATGGACCCCAATCTTAAACTCGACCAACAAATTAGTGGTGTGGTCAAGTCCAGTTTCTTTCACTTAAGACAGCTTGCAAAAGTAAAATGTGTTCTGCCCAGGGATCTGTTTGAAACTGTGATCCATGCTTTTGTAACTACTAGACTTGACTATTGTAATGCACTTTATGCCGGGCTGAGTGAAAATGCACTTTCCCAACTGCAGCTTGTCCAAAATGCTGCAGCTCGGCTTTTAACTCTTTCCCCGCCAGAGCATTTTCCAGTGAGTTGGTAGCCAGCGCCAGCCGTTTTGGTCATTTTCACTAATCTTTGGAGGCTCACTGAAAATGTTGTGTTAGGAGTATGTGAACACTGAATACATCAAAAGAAAGAACAGAACTTCAACTTTTAAACACAAAAAAACATTTTATTCTATCTTTATTCGTTCGTGAGATATAAACATTTGAATATTGGTCATTTTCAGGAAAAAACTGAATTTTGAGCAAAAAGCTGAGAAAATTGCATTTTTTTCAAAGATATTGATTTTCAAGAGAAAACTGATTTCCTATTTACATTTTTGACTCTTTCTTATTTACCAACAGTAACACTGTCTTCGAAATCACAAAATAAAATAATAATAACAGCAATAATAGTAACAAACAGCTCTAAGATATCCCATCATTCCACAAAATGTTAGGGGAATCCACACCAAACTTTAGACCGAACATCTTGTAAAGCACCAGGTTCCTTCTAAACTTTGCACATTTACATACATCAGTTATAAGTCTAACACACAGTAGTTTAGCTTTTGGATATAAACACCTCAATATTCCTCATTTTCAAGAAAAAAAGAAACAAATGCACTAAATACTGTAGATTTCTGGCCTTTGGCTGCACCAGGTCCTCCTGTTGGACCAGCTGCTGTGTTTGATCTGTAAATAATTCTATGGACATCTAGTTATTTATCTCTGTATGAATATATGTATTTATTTATTTCATACAAAAGCCAAATCCAACAGTGTCTTCCATGTGTCCTGCTGACATTCTACAGCTGAATATGTTCTGTGTCCTCAGTCTGAATCTGAACTCACTCTAACAGATGCAGACTAGCTTTCCTTTGTTTTGTCCCATGTCTGTATGTCTGTCTTCTCCTTGAATGTCCTCTACAAATGTCTCTTTTCTCTTCCTCCTGTCTGTCATTTTCTCCGTGTTGCTCTGTGCCCCCGCCCCCCCCCACCCGCACCTCCGTGTCGGACCTGAGCCGCTCCTTGTTTCCCGTGTTCCGTGTCCGTCTCCCTGACCTTCTATTTCTCCGTTCCTGTCTCGAAATGGTTCTTCTGTAGCTCCATCATATATTGAATTGTCAGACTCTGTCTCCATAATCATCTTTAAGGCTTTTGAAACTGCGCGCGGTTCCTGCACAGTCTGGATTTCCTCCTTCAGTGACTGCCGCTGGATGCGTTGCCATGGGATACGGAGACTCCAGTGCAAAAACGTTAAACCCGGCCCGTCATTTTTCCGAAAAAGCTGCTTAATTGTTTGTTTTTGGACTAAGGAAAGTAATTCACATGACCCACAACACCTCCAACTACAGTATAACAGTGAAAACACGGATTGACGGAAAATCTCGTCATTGGCGGGGAAGCGTTGGGAAGCAATTGACGGAATATCTCGTCAATGGCGGGGAAAGAGTTAACAGGGGCACGGAAACATCAACATATTTCACCGGTTTTAGCTTCACTCCATTGGTTACCAGTGCGTTTTAGAGTTGATTTTAAAATTCTTCTATTTGTTTTTAAATGTTTGAATGGCCTTGCCCCCTCCTACCTGTCTGACCTGATCCACCCCTACGCCCCCCCCCCCTCGTGTTCTCAGGTCAGCAGATCAGCTGCAGCTTGTGGTTCCAAAAACTAAAAAGAAGCTTTGTGGGGACCGTGCCTTTTCTGTTGTTGCCCCAAAGTTGTGGAACCAGTTGCCGTTAGTTGTTAGACAGGCACAGTCTCTGCCTGTCTTTAAATCATGTCTAAAAACGCACTTTGTCTCATTGGCTTTTAATCAATGAGTGACATGTCTGTTTTTTATGCTGTTTTAAACAGATTTTAATTTGTCTTTCTTTTTATGCTGGTTGTATTTTGTTGTTCTTAGCCTGCTTAACACTTTGTGTTATCACTAGTTTTATTTACTTATTTAATCCCTTGTTTTATGTTTGGTGTATGGCACTTTGCCAGCTGTAAAGTTCTTAAAGTGCTTTATAAATAAAGTTGATATGGTATGGCACGGTAATGGAAAAATGACAATTTTCGCCAAAAAACCGATGTTGATGGATGTCACAACAAGCAAAAAAGAAGAGTTTTAAAAGAAACATGGCGCGGTATGTGTGGAAACACCTGGAAACCAAATTTTTTTTAAAATTTAGTACAGGATAGAGGGGTAATATATAATAATAATGAATATATCTGTAAATCAACATATTTGCATTTGAATGACTTCTTGTGTCATTTCGCGATAATAAAGAAATCATCGCATTTGTGATTTAATGGAAAAACCCAGCATTACAGACTTCTGTTTTTTTGACATTTAGTAAATATCGGTAAAGTTCTGCACATATGTCCAATGGAAAAGCGACTAATGGACTGGTTGAATGGGGGGGGGGTTCTCCTCTCATCTACTTTCATCCATCAAATGACGCAAAGACGATTTTATGTACAAGAATTGCAATTTTTGCGTTTGACAAGAACTGATCAAATTTGCTACCATTCAAGGAGGAACATCATTCAAATAACCAATTTTGGACCAATAACATGAGTGCAATTTAAGAACATTTCACATTCATGCCATAAAAATGTACAAAGGACACAAACAAAAAAGTCAGACATTGTTGATTCTATTGGTGTCAACATGGATCAGTCATTTGACGATGGTAATAGATTTGCCTTTCCACATGTAACACTAATGGCTTTAAATCCAAATTTCCTCATTTCAGTGTTTTCTTGTACAAGGTGTAGCTACTTTAAATTATTAGATTTACAATTAACTTCAACTGAACCAAATATGTCCCCTTCTCAATTCAGTTTCAATTTCCACTCACCGATGTTTAATAAGAATTAGGGATGTCGATCTGGCATTTTTTAGAAGATCAAATCAGATGTTGTCATGAGATCGGGCCGATCCCAGCCTGCTCCCTCAAATTTAAGTTTCGAAAATTGGGAAAAGGAAAATTAGCTGCACAACAGTGGGAGGCTCAGAGGAATGAGTTAAGTGTCTATAGGTTTCACTTTAAGGTCTGGTAGTGATATGCGAGTCTTTCTTTTTTTCTACCCGCAGAGCTTTTGTGGAATTATTTGACTCGACCCAACCTGCCTCGCGAGCAACCTGCTGATCTAACGTATAGCACAGAATGCACCCCCTGCAGCAGTGGCAATCATACAGCCCATGGGCCAAAACTGGCCTGCTAATGGTTCTAATTTGGCTCACAGTATTGCTGTGTTATATACAAGGAAAAAGACAGGTAGGCCGACGTAGTAGAGAAGAACATGTATAGTTTACTTCAGGCTAAAGTCGAGTGCCACTTACAGCCCACATACACAGCATATATGGTCATGCGCTCCACCTACTGGTAGAAAGATGTAATAGCATATGTATGACTATACCTCAAATCCTTCCTTTTTAAAGCATAGAACAGTGCCATCCTGAATAGGTTAACAAAATTGCATCCACCACAGCTCAAATCCAGTATTACAAATGATTAGGCCTGCTATGGTACACAAAATTTTTGGTTTTGTACATTTTCGGTTTTGAAAGCCACGGTTCGGTTTATTTTGGTTCGGTACGGGAAGAAAGAAAACCGCTCAAAATGTCTTTAATGCACTTATTTTGAATTTTTGAACATTTTTTCCCCAATTTTTGGAGACAATAATTCTGCTGCTATAAATCAAATAGAAATTAAAATAAATAAAATATTACTAAATTTATTTTAAACATTAGTATAGCACTTTTCCTTAAAAGGGAGTTTTGAACAAACAAAAAAAATCAAATTACAGTTCTGTCAGTTCACATTCTGCATAAAAATAACAACAAACTCGAATTCTCCCCCTTGAACTGCCACCTTACCGTGGTGGGGGGGTTTGAGCGCCCGAATGATCCCAGGAGCTATGTTGTCGGGGGCTTTATACCCTTGGTAGGGTCTCCCATGGCAAAAAGGTCCTGAGTGACGGGCCAGACTAAGAGCAGTTCAAAAGCCCCTATGAGAGAGAGAAAGCAAAGGACCGCAACGCGCCTGGTATGGTGCAGCCGGGGCCCCACCCTGGAGCCAGGCCCGTGTTGGGACTTGAAAGCGAGCGCCTGGCAGCTGGGCCTTTGCCCATGGGGCCTGGCTGGGCCCAGCCCAAAAGAGCGATGTGGGCCCGCCCTCCGATGGACTCACCACCCACCAAGGGAGCCGTAGGGGCTGGGTGCAATGTGAATTGGGTGGCAGTCAATGGCAGGGGGCTTGATGATCCCCGGACACAGAGTCTAGCTCTTGGGACATGGAATGTCACTTCACTGTGGGTGAAGGAGCTGGAGCTAGTGAGGGAGGTTGAGAGATACTGTCTAGATATAGTCGGGCTCACCTCCACACAGAGCTTGGGCTATGGAACCCAACCCCTTGAGAGGGGCTGGACTCTCCACTTCTCTGGCATTGCCCGCAGTGAGAGGCGGTGGGCTGGTGTGGGCTTGCTCATAGCCCCTCAGCTTATCCGCCATGTGATGGAGTTTTCCCTGGTGAACGAGAGGGTCACGTCCCTGCACCTTCGGGTCGGGGACAGGTGCCTCACTGTCGTCTCGACCTATGGGCCGAACAGCAGTGCAGAGTACCCGGCCTTCTTGGGGTCCCTGGGAGGGGTGCTAGATGGTGCTCTGACTGGGGACTCCATTGTTCTCCTGGGCGACTTCAATGCCCATGTGGATAACGACAGTGAGACCTGGAGGGGGATGATGGGGAGGAACAGCCTCCCTGATCTGAACCCGAGTGGTGTTTTGTTGTTGGACTTCTGTGCTAGTCACAGTTTGTCCATAACAAACACCGTGTTCAAACACAGGGATGTCCATAAGTGCACGTGGCACCAGGACACCCTAGGCTGGAGGTCAGTGATCGACTTTGTTGTCATGTCATCAGACCTCCAGCCGCATGTTTTAGACACTCGAGTTAAGAGAGGCGCAGAGCTGTCAACTGATCACCACCTGGTGGTGAGTTGGATCCGCTGGCGATGGAGGAACCCGAACAGACTCAGCAGGCCCAAACATGTCGTGAGGGTCTGCTGGGAACATCTGGCAGAGCCTGATATCAGCGCGGTCTTCAACTCCCACCTCTGGGAGAGCTTCTCCCAGATCCCAGGGGAGGTTGGGGACATTGAGTCTGAGTGGACCATGTTCTCCACCTCCATTGTCGAAGCAGCTGCTCGGTGCTGTGGTTGCAAGGTCTCCGGTGCCTGTCGTGGTGGCAATCCCCAAACCCAGTGGTGGATCCCGGAAGTAAGGGATGCCGTCAAGCTGAAGAAAGAGTCTTATTGAGCCTTGTTGGCTCATGGGACTCCCGAGGCAGCTGATGAGTACTGGCAGGCCAAGTGTGCCACAGCCCGAGCGGTTGGGGAGGCAAAAACTTGGGTCTGGGTGGAGTTTGGGGAGGCCATGGAGGAGGACTATCGGTCGGCCTTGAGGAAATTCTGGCAAATTGTCCAGTGCCTCAGGAGGGGAAAGCAGTGCACTACCAACACTGTTTACAGTGGAAGTGGGGAGCTGCTGACCTCGACTGGGGATGTTATTGGACGGTGGAAGGAATACTTTGAGGATCTCCTCAATCCCACTGTCACGTCTTCCATGGAGGAAGCAGAGGCTGAGGTCTCTGAGGTGGACTCGTCCATCACCCAAGCTGAAGGTGGTTGGCAAGCTCCTCGGTGGCAGAGCACCAGGGGTGGATGAGATTCGCCCTGAGTACCTTAAGTCTCTGGATGTGCTGGAACTGTCTTGGTTGACATGTTTCTGTAACATCGTGTGGCAGTCAGGGACAGTACCTCTGGATTGAGAGACTGGGGTGGTGGTCCCCCTTTTTAAGAAGGGGGACTGGGAGATGTGCTCCAACCACAGGGGGATCATACTCCTCAGCCTCCCGGGGAAAGTCTATTCCAGGATACTGGAGAGGAGGATCTGACCAATAGTCAAACCTCAGATCCAGGAGGAACAATGCAGTTTTCGTCCCGGTCGCGGAATGCTGGACCAGCTCTACACTCTCCATTGGGTGCTCAAGGGTCCATGGGAGTTCGCTCAACCAGTCCACATGTGTTTTGAGGATTTGGAGAAGGCATTCGACCGTGTCCCTCGTGGTATCCTGTGGGGGGTGCTTCGGGAATATGGAGTCTGGGGCCCTCTACTAAGGGCAGTTTGGTCCTTGTATGACCAAAGCAGGAGCCTGGTTTGCATTGCCGGCAGTGAGTCAGACCTGTTCCAGGTGCATGTGGGACTCCAGCAGGGCTGCCCTTTGTCACCAGTTCTGTTCATAATTTTTATGGACAGAATTTCTAAGCGCAGCAGAGGGCCGGAGGGGGTCCAGTTTGGGGACCACAGGATTTCATCTCTGCTTTTTGCAGATGACGTTGTCCTGTTGGCCTCATCGAACCAGGACCTTCTGCATGCCCTGGAGCAGTTTGCAGCCAAGTGTGAAGCAAGTGGGATTGAGGATCAGCACCTCCAAATCCGAGGCCATGGTTCTGGACCGGAAAAAAGTGGTTTGCCCTCTCCGGGTCAGCAGAGAGTCTTTGTCCCAAGTGGAGGAGTTCAAGTATCTTGGGGTCTTGTTCACGAGTGAAGGAAGGATTGAGTGTGAGACTGACAGACGGATCGGTGCAGCGTCTGATGCAGTCGCTGTATCAGTCAGTTGTGGTGAAGAAGGAGCTGAGCCGAAAGGCGAAGCTCTCAATTTACTGGTCAATCTATGTTCCTACCCTCACCTATGAGCTTTGGGTCATGACTGAAAGGACAAGATCCCGGATACAAGCTGTCGAAATGGTTTTCCTCCGTAGTGTGGCTGGGCGCACCCTTAGGGATAGGGTAAGGAGCCCAGTCTACAGGGAGAAGCTCGAAGTAGAGCCGCTGCTCCTCCACATCGAGAGGGGCCAGCTGAGGTGGCTCGGGCATCTGTTTCGGATGCCTCCTGAACGCCTCCCTGGGGAGGTGTTCCGGGCATGTCCCGCTGGGAGGAGGCCTTGGGGAAGACCTAGGACACGTTGGAGAGACTATGTCTCTCTGCTGGCCTGGGAACGCCCCGGGGTCCCCCCAGAAGAGCTGGAGGAGGTGTCTGGGGAGAGGGAAGTCTGGGTATCCCTGCTTAGACTGTTACCCCCGAGACCCGCCCCGGATAAGCGGAAGACAATGGATGGATGATTCGTATTCTCTTTTAACAAACTTAAGAGCAATATTTACAACAAAATTAACCTAATTATTTATTTTAGGACAGAGAACAAACTGTTTGGGCTAATTTGTGTATTTGTATGTTATATTTTTTTTTTGGTCGGACTGGGGGGGGGGCACATTAATATGTACGGTATATGTAGGGGTGTGGTCCATAACTAATGCTGGTGTGAAACGAATGTGAAACTTTACATACTTTCTATGTCCAACTCCTGGGATCTATTCCTCTCTTATACAGCATGTGAGAGACAGAGAGAGCGAGAGAGAGAGAGAGCGAGAGAGAGAGAGAGAGAGAGAGAGAGAGAGAAAGTGTTTGAGAACTACTGGACATAGGCAGTTGTCTTTCACCTGAACCTGAACTGATCCCAAACAGGACTGTAATGATGGCGGAGAGTTTTCAATCTCTTCCTTCCAGGTTGACATCATATTTGTTGGGTTTTTTTTAACCTTATGGCAGCTGCTATTTTGTATTTTGGGTCAATATGTCCGTGTGAAACTTGCGCGGATTTGAAGTTCCGCATCGACCGACGTTTTTAGTTACTTTCTTAGTCGCTCTTTCTCAACATACTGTGCCATTGTGGTACAGCTGTGCACCGAACCGAACAGGTTTGTACCGAAACGGTTCAGTTCAGTATGTGTACCGTTACAGGCCTACAAATGACAAATCATGTCAGATAGAAATCATCAAAGTCATATGAAGGTTAACTTTACAAAATACTTCAGTAAGTAACTTTAATTTACTAGCAATTACCTGTAAACCTGTTCCAAATGAAGAAGTAGCTTTTGCTTACTCTTCTTTACATTGCCATGTAGTCTGAAAACAACCATATGCTATGCTATCAGAAAACATTAACAAATTAGAAATGCAACCAGCATCAGTAACAGTCCAAGAACCACACATCATTTTCTCTCTGAATGAAAAAAAAACAAAAAAAAACTTCAAGTCACATAATCATTCAGCCAAGCAGGCAGCTGAATCTGCCGGCGAAACTGCCAGAACCCCAGACGGGAATGAACAGGAGGAGGAGCTTGAGGGGCAATAGGGGGTAAGCAGGATTCCTCAGGCTGGACACGAGCACCATGTATGTCTGAGCAATGGGAGATGAAGTTGCAGGAGACAGGTGAATGGCATTCCAAACCTTGCCGTCCAATAGTTTGTAGGTTGCAGGGCCTTTCTGAGTCACAAACTGGAGGGGCTTGGTGAACTTGAAGTGTACCTTCTTTATAATTCCTGGCTTTTTAATCCACACATAAGAGCAACACTGAAATTTAGGGGTTGCTCATCTGTGTACTTTCTAGCCTTGGATTGTTTCTGTGCTACAATGTCTCCCCAGGCCTCACGCTGAGCAGATGCATGAGATGGAGCCAGGCTCTTCATGTTAAGGAGAAAGTTAGTGACATAGGGAACACAGACCTGGCATAGAGTGTCAGCTGTTTGTAAACAGTTAACAAACACCATGTTCCATCTCTCTATTTCTCCATTACTTTGAGGATAGTAGTTGGAGCTGTGGCAATGTTTAATGTCCCTAGTAGCTAAAAAATCCTGAAACTCAGCTGAGACAAAGGAGGAGCCATTGTCAGTTCGAGGGGGTTACCTTTGCGGCTGAACATAATTGTCAAGAATGAAGTGACAGTAGCAGTCTATGGCCAGCTTTTCCCATGCTGCACTGGGAAGAGGAACTGGTTGCATGGGAGCAGCTCTAGTTGTGGCCATTTTGTCATGCTGGGAGCAGGTGGTGCATGACTTCACAGAAATTTCAACATCAGTGTCCATTACCAGGCCACCAACAGAGCTCCCGAAGACGTTGTTTGGTTCTGACCGTACCTTGGGGGGTGTCATGAGCTGGGGCTGGGTTGGGGCTGATATCTAAAGCAGAAACAACATAGCCCAAAAAGGAAAGTTAAGTTCTCCTAAACAGACACTTTTCCATGTTGAGTTTCGGGCCACTATCATGCAGTCAGTGCAGCACAGCTTTCAGTCTTTTCTTATGAAGTTCAGGAGTGTTCGCGAAAACAATCACTTCGTCCAAATAGCACTGCACTCTATCCAAACCCGACAGAATCTGTGTCATCATTCTCTGAAATGCACTTGAAGCTGAGGTGAGACCAAATGGCACCCTGGTGAAACCGAACAGTCCATCATGTGTGATGAACCCAGTGAAGTCTCTGCTCTCAGGATGTAGCAGTACTTGGTAGTATGCATTCTGTAGATCTATAGAAATAATAGATTCTATAGATGGTGGAGAACATTCGTGCTCCACACAGCTCATGAAACACTTCCTCAATGTGTGGCAGTGGATGGCTGTCTATGATCACTGCCTTGTTGGGCTCCCGTAAATCAGGACATAGTTGGATAAGGCCTGACTTTTTTTCACCACCACTATGGGTGAAACCCATGGGAATGAGTCAATGCCTCCATCATTTTCCAATTTCTGTAATTCTTGGGAGACTGCATCATGCACAGCAAAGGGCAGACAGCCTAACTTCTGCTGCACAGGGTGAACCTCTGGTCTCCCCTTCACTTTGTGGGCAAAGCCTGCCACCATTTCAAGCTTTTTTGAATCATCATTAGTCTCTATAGGGTCACAAGCAGGGGCTGTGTACTGTACAGGGGCCAGAAGGAACATGTAGGTATAGGGCACAGCTGGAGGAAGTGTAGATAGAGTCACTTGTCCATCGTTAATATCCAGGTGCAGAGCGTTGAAAAGATCCGTGCCCAAAAGGGGATCCCCGGCCAACACGATGTATAGATCTTTGGTGGCACAGCTCATTTCACACATAACTGTCAACTCCAAGCAACCCAGTACAGTAATTGGTGTTCCTGAGTATGTAACCAATGTTTGTGTTGGCTTGGAGAGTGGGATATGACTGTAATGCTTCTTGTACAGGTTCTTAGGAATAATTGAGACACCAGAGACAGTATCGACTATCAGGTCAGCGGTAACTGTAGAGACTTTACACATCAGTCTGCTATTATGTTCAGTCACATCTTCTTCATCAACTAGTAGTATTTTAACGGTGTCAACATGTTCAACTGATACTCCCCTCACTTTGCTTGAAAAAGTCCCACTCCTGCAGACTCCCTTGAAATGTCCATGTTTACTACACTTTCTGTATGTGGCTGATTTAGCAGGGCACTTGGGAAAACTTCCAATGTGTGTTGAGAAGCCACAGCGGTAACATGTCTTACCGGCAGGCTGTAGTTCAGTGTCATCTGTGACAGTGTGAGTTCACTGAAGGGCAGGTGTTTTTTTTACCGTGCTTTTATCTCCCGTCTCCACGAGGGTACAAAGTCCCATTCACCATGCCGACAAAATGCCTCGGATGCCAGGGTAACCATGGCTTTAACTTCCATTAGTGCACTTTCTATTTGAGTTGACATTGCAAGGACATTCTGGAGTGCAAGTTTATCCTCCACTAGCAAATGCTCTCTTATCTTTGGGTTGTTGGTCTTTTCCACTATTTGATCCCACATCACATCTTTAGCCATTGCGCCAAACTTGCATGTAACAACGAGCTCACGCAAGGTAGCAGCATACTGAGCAGTCGACTCACCAACATGTTGTGCTCTCTGGCGAAACTTGTTCCTCTCTGCCATGATGTTCAACTTCGGTATAAAAAATGTCTTTAAAGCCTGCAGGGTGTCCGTATAAGATTCACCAGTGCCCAGTAGTGTATAGAAAATGCGCTGGGCTTCCGTGCCAACCGTGTGGATAGGGCTGGGCGATACGGAAAAAACTCATATCACGATAATTTTTTTCATATCAGACAATATTGATATGTACATAAATATATACATATATATATATATATATATATATATATATACATTTACATATACATATATATAAATCAAATCACTATTTTTGTCCAGTTTAAATTTTCAGTTACTCATAAGTTAGTTGTGAAGACATCAGAAGGTTATTTTTGATTTAAATATAATTTATTTTCTGTCACAGGTTGAACATGACAGATGTGCTGAAGAACATTACACAGCTGTTTCAGAAAAATAAAACAGGTACATATTGTGTGCGTTCCGCTTCAAGGTTCATGTGGAAAGGCAATGAAATGGATGAGTGTGTGTATATATACTGTGTGTGTGTGTGTGTGTATATATATATATATATATATATATATATATATATATATAAATTTCCCCCTGCAAACATGTAAAAAAAAAAACATGAGACAAACAAACTATATAGGCCCATTTAAATACAGAGATGTACCTCATACTATATTTTGGTTAATCTGTGTGCATGATATTTGTCCAATCTGAGTGGTGTAGTCTGTGCAGAAGGGGTTCATGGGTGTGTGAGATACATCTGGTGCCATTTCACTGAGTAGAAGTAAATTTATTGAATTTTAAGTATGTAAAAATTTTCTGGTGAGCACTTTGCAGACAGTCCCTAAACTGTTGCTCTCTAACTGGCTCCGCATTTCAGGCAATGCCGTCAACTGATCATCAACAACCGTTTGTTTGGATGATAAAGGGATTGTAGTTTCCCCTCTGTTGCCAAACCTGCATAGAGCCGTAATTTGTGTCACAATGATTACTGACCGATTATCTATGGAGCCGCAAAGTGCGAATCTGTGAATCTCTTGCCAACTTTACAGCAGTGAGCGTTTGCGTTCTTCACATAGTCTACATGTATCTCTGTGTTGTATTGAAGGCCCTGAACCCAAACGGTTCACACCCTACTTTTCAGTAACCTGGTCGCTCAAGTTGTCGGTCTCCTTTTTTCCTGAGGGAACATTTCTCTTCTGCTGCAGCAAAAACATTAGCATGTGTGCTGCGGCTGTTCTTCCGCCTGTGCTGTGGGTGTCAACCTAACTTGCTGTGGCTGTAGCGTGATTGGTTCGGTGCAGCGCTACTTAATTATGACTGGCTGTTCTTATGTCTGTCAAAAAATAGATGAATGAATTCTATTGAAATTATCTCGAGCATGTCTCATATTTCTATCGAGGAAAATTATATCACGATATATATCAATATCGTTTTATCACCCAGCGCTAAGTGTGGATCAGCAACGTGCGTTTCCTCTTGTCCTCCATCTTATTGGCTAAAGCTAGCACCTAACTGTCAAACATACAGATTCATGACTCAAAAGGAACCGTGGGCACACCCGGATTCTGTAAAAACACCAGAGGTGGCAATATCCCGAGCAAAGCCATGCCTCGTCACCAATATGTTGTATAGAAGGAAACAGACAGGTCGATTGACGGAGTAGAGGAGAACATGTATAGGTTACTTCAGGCTAAAGGTGAGTGCCAGTTACATCCCACATACACAGCATATATGGTCATGCACTCCACCTACTGGTAGAAAGATGTAATACCATATGTAAGACTATACCTCAAGTATGAATTTGCAAAGTGCAGAAAGTGCAAAAATTATACTAAAGTTATTAAGAGTCAAAGGTGTAATACATGTTTTAGTTCAGGTTCCACATTCAGCCCAATTGTGATCTCAAGTAAAATAATAGTATAATAACATATAAATAATGACTAAAAATTTAAATCAAAATTTCATTGTAAAAACTCGATATCAGATCGGTATTGGATCGGAATCTGCAAAACTAATCCTAAAAAAAAATCTGATCAGATCAGAAGCAAAAAAAATCCAGATCAAGACATCACTATTAAGAATCATGGTAACAGAAATTCTTAATGTATTATTTGTAAAGTCTGTTATTTTTCATTCACCCAGCTACTGTACTGATAATTCTGTCGGCACAGTTTGCTTTAGTGCTACACTGGGTCCATGTTGGTATTTAAGAACTTTGGAAATTTCATTCATTCATTCATCTTCTGAATGGCTTAATCCTTGAGGGGGTGGCAGGGTTTCTGGAGTCCATCCCAGGTACCCTTGGGTGAAGGTGGGGTTCACATGTCACCAGTTCATCAAACATTCACTGTCACATTCACACCTATGGGTGGTTTAGATTAGTCAGTTAACCCATTAAGTGCATGTGTTCAGATGATGGGAGAAAACGAGAGCAGACACAAGGACAGCATGCAAACACCACACACTCCACTCTTAACATCAGCAGTCTCAGTCCGGTCAATCCTACCTGAGTGATGACTGAGGGTGGAGGCGGAGTCC
This sequence comes from Sphaeramia orbicularis, assembly GCF_902148855.1. Lineage (NCBI taxonomy): Eukaryota > Metazoa > Chordata > Actinopteri > Kurtiformes > Apogonidae > Sphaeramia > Sphaeramia orbicularis. The sequence continues at coordinate 43,014,943 of NC_043961.1, forward strand.
TCCAACAGGAAGTAGATGGCACCAGTGGAAAGCAGCAGACAACAGGTGAGTTCAACCTCTGGACAGGTGTAAAGAACCACAGAGAGCCACAGGACCTGCCTCAGCTCCTCCACCTGAGTCTGATACAGGCACAGAATCAGAGCCAGAACCAAACCACAGGCTCAGAACCAAATTGCAGGCTTAGAACCAAGCCACAGGCACAGAACCAAACCATGGGCACTGAATCAGAACCAAACCACAGGGTTAGAACCAGAACCAAACTACAGATACTGAATCAGAACCAATCAACTTGTTCATGTCCTACCTGTGCGATGTATCTGTGGAAGTAGGCCAGCAGCTCCTGACCATCCAGCCCAGCCAGGAGCTTCAGTCCTGGTGACAGACCAGGGTGAAGGTGAGGCAGCGGGTGGTTGACCTCCATCTGAAGACAGGAGGAGTCCCAGCTGAGGAACAGAAAGGATGAGTTGAATCCTTCAGATGTGGGTGTGGATTGCTGTACTACATGGAACAGTGACACTGTGAAAGCGTGTCAACATGACCAGAAATATGTTGGATGTACCTGCTGGAGCCTGGTCCCCTCTTGCTAAAACAGCACTGCTCCCTGGACCTGGACCCACCTGACCACATACACACCATGTGTCAAACAGCCTTACAACACTACAACCCCATCAGCTGAGATCATCCACTTCCTGTCCAAACCTTGTGTGTGTTGTTGCTGATACATGTAGGTTCTACAGGGCTGGGGGAGCGCTACCACCTTCAGCCCCCCCAGAGATGCTCTGTACTGGCTCAGCTCACCCACAAATGAGCTCCTGTCCTGGGACAAAGTAAAGAGCAGCAGCAGCCTCCAACCGCCCAGCATCACAGTTACAGCATGGCTCCACCTGAAACCAAAGGATTACAATGACTAGAATGGTTGGACTGAAGCTCAAACAGTAAAATACTGTTCTAATATTTAGTCTCCACTGCCATCACTTGTCTGTGAACTGAACACAAACCAAACTGGATTCTGTTTTTATAGGTTTACCTAAACATCAGGCATTTCATCCATAACTGATTCACTATTTGCATGAGCCAAACAAGGCTTATAGTTAAGGTGGTTCAGACTGATATAGGCAGAGACTGGGAGACTCCTCATGATACACTGAGCTCCTCTCTGCTCCTCTTCCTGTCAGTCCTCCTGTTTGTCCTCCTCTGTGCTCCTACTCCTGTCTGACCTCCTCTCTGCTCCTCCTTTAACTAGTCATGTCAGTGGTCCATCCTCCAGAGTCAGGGATCTACTACAGGTTTCCACCTGTTAAAGGTAGTTTTTCCTTCCACTGTCACCCAGTCACACATTGGCTTAAGAGTATGGGTTATTCCAGCTCTAAATGGAAAGGGTCATCAGATAACTTTTGTTATGATGTAGAGCTATATAAATAAAATTTGATTGATTGAAGGCCTATTATATTTAACAGTTCAATACAGATTTGTGCATGGTAATGCACTTACTGGAGTTCTAAACTAATGACTGTCTCCATGGTAACAGCCACAGCACACTGATTTATCTGTAGGGGTCTTGGATAAGGTTTTGTGGGAACCTCTTATGTTTGCTCCAGAGTTCACTGTTGCCTTTCTTGTGCTCCTTACAATGGTAAAAGTGTATAGAAGAACAAACCTATAACTAGTAGTGGAAAAACTTTCAGTAACTGAATAAAAACGAAAATGACAACCTCAACCCTAAAACACAGAAAACTATATTGAAATGACAATTAACAGTGCAGACAAATTAATTCCAATGTCAGTTTAGCTTTTTGTTTTCCTCCAATGTTAAAGTTCACATTAATGGTTGAACCTTTTTGAAGAATATAAATTCTTCATACTTGATCTCATGCATTCTTTCATCTGACCATTTTAAGCTTCTATAAATTAAAACTTTCTTCACAATAAATTCACACAATTAAAATGAAAGAAATATAACTAAAATTACAACTATTAATACACTTATAAATTGCATCTTACACTAAACTGAAATAAATAAACAAATACAAATGAAAACACTAGTTGGTACCGCTGATGGTGTCTCTGATCAGAACAAGGAATGTTGGTGGTTTTGTCCTTGACCTGAAGGATCACTGAGCCAAGAGGCAAACGAACCAGCCTGCACCAGGAGGAGGTGGAGGTGGAGGGATGAAGGCTACCACTGCTCTGGTTGTGCTCTGCCAACTGGTTAAAGTCCACCTTCACTACCCACAGATGTCGGTGGGTCAGGAAGAGCAGAGAGGGGAGGTAGGGCTTATCTGGGTGGGGTAAGATGTCTGAGAGGAGAGGGCGGGGGTCCTGTGAGGGAGGTGGGAGGACGAAGGCACAGTAACCCCTCTGAGCTCCATGACTCTCCTCCACCTCCCAGGAGTTGAACAGGGAGGGTGGGAGGAGTGGAGAGGGTGAGTGTGCCTGCACATCCACCTGCAAAACAACGGAGGGAAACCATTGGTTCTTCTTCAAATAAATAAAGTAAATAAAAAACAAAAGTCATCAATTACTCACAAAAAGTCAAAGGAACTACGGACCTGTTAGAATGTGCATCAGTGTGTTTTTGTATCAGAGACAGTTCTAACATTGGCAGCTCTGTCACTGACTCTGTCAGACTAAGTGTCTTTGAGGATCACAGCATTAACGCTCCTGTTATATTTACTTTTGAGGTCACAGTGACCCAGGTGGGACCATTATTAAGCACCAAAAAAAACATACAGAGAACACAGAGAACAGCTGGACGAGTACTGACAATC